>NW_015172014.1:1134148-1140805 GCF_001447785.1 Gekko japonicus | reverse complement strand
TGCATGTGCCCCTTTTTTTCTTCACTCCGATTTCTAGGCGCGCGCCACCCTTGGCACCTCCGCGAAACTCGCCTCGGCAGCTCGTCTGAACCGAAGAACCGTTGCGGGGAGGGAAACCGCCGCCTGGCCCGGCCCCCGTAGCCTCGGTTTCAATCCAACATGGCGCTGGCCTGCAAGTGCCCTATCTCGACGCCTGGAGAAGGGTTTCTCCATAGACTGCCACTGCCCAGAGCGACCATGGGTGCAGCTCAGCGGCCGGGCGGACTTCCCTTTTTACGGCCTGTTGAACGCGTCGCTCTAGACTTTATAAGAATCTCTATGTCTAAGGTCTTTTGCCGCCCACAGAGACAGAAAGCCAATAGGAGCGCATCGTTCCGATGACGTTACAGTTGGGGGCGTCACCCGCTTTTGAAACCAAAATGACGGCCGCTCTGAAAACGCCCCATGGCCCAGAGGGAGCCGATCGGACGGCTGGTGGCAAAACTCGCGAAGGAAATGGAAGCGGCTGCACGCATGCGCAAGAGACAGAAACCTGCTGGGCCGACGGCGCGTAGGTTGCGGGTTCGAATCCCGTCCTGAGCTCCGGTGTTTCAAAGGTCGTGGTCAGAGCAGTGATTAAAAGGTGCTCAGTCCCTTTTAACGATGCGGGCAAAACTGAAGCTGCTTGGGCTGAAATAACAAGAGTCTGGTCCCGTAAAGGTATTTTTTTAGTCCAAGGTGTCACAGGTGGGTCGCTGTGTTGGTCTGAACTGCAACAGAACGAAGTTTGAGTCCAGTGGCACCTCGGAGACCAACAAAGTTCAGTTCTGGGCATAAGCTTCCCTGTGCATGGTGCACATGCATCTGAAAAAGTATGCATGCACATAAAAGCTTCTACCCAGAACTGAACTTTGTTGGTCTAAGAGGTGCCACTGGACTCAAAATTAGTTCTCACATCTGTTTGTTAACTCTTTTTATTTACATGCTGATTTCCTGCTATTCACAGGTCTTGTTGTCGTCGCAGTCCAGTTTTACTCTTTGCGACCCCCTGGACCCCATCACGCCAGGCCCTCCTGTCTTCCGTCGTGCTCCAGAGTTTGCTCAACTTCATGTTCGTCGCCTCGATAACACTGTCTAACCGTCTCATCCTCTGCGGTCCCCTTCTTCTTTCACCTTCACTTTCCCGGCATCCGGGTCTTCTCCAGTGAGGGCTCCCTTCTCATTGGGTGGCCAAAGTACTTGAGCTTCAGCTTCAGTCTCTGGCCTTCCAGGGAACAGTCAGGGTTGGTTTCCTTTAGGACTGACTGATTCGATCTCCTTGCAGTCCAAGGGACAGGTCTTACCAACTGCTTTAATCCAGACTTAGCTATACTTATCGTGCTGTTACTTATGCCTCCTGACTCTAAGTAGCCCTGAAGAAGTGTGCGTGCACACAAAACGTTATACCCAAGAACACAAGACAAGCCATGTTGGACCAGGCCAGTGGCCAGTCCAACACTCTGTGTCACACGGTGCTCTTTCAGTTGTTGCTGGACTCACACTTTGTTCTGCTGCCCACCCAAACATGTGCAAAACAGAATTATTCAGGGGGGGCTGTTTGCACAGGTAAATAGGACTGTGTTGTGATGAAAGAGTCAGAAAGCTGCACTGGTAAAAGGACAGGGACCGTGGCCTGTACTACTGCATTGCTACCTATCACTGTGCGTATGCTCCAGACTAGGTAGTTTCTGCACCTCAGGAACATCTCATGTTTAAAAGTTCATGCTTCTTCTCAGCTCTGCTTTAGATCTGTGTTCAGCTTTCCCATCATGGTAATTGTATTTGACTCATGCTACATAAGCCTTAAGTCTCAGTGAGAGAAAGGCAGACTGGAAGTAACATTGTTTTAGACTTGATATCGTATTAATTGTTATAAAGGTAAAGGTTCCCTTGCTCGAAAGCCAGTCAAGTCCGACTCTAGGGTTGCGGTGCTCATCTCCGTTTCAAAGCCGAAGAGCCAGCGCTGTCCGAAGACCTTTCCGTGGTCATGTGGCCGGCATGACTAAACACCAAGGCGCACGGAACGCTGTTCCCTTCCCACTGAAGTGATACCTATTTATGTACTTGCAATTTCTTGCTTTCGAGCTGCTAGGTTGGCAGGAGCTGGAACTAGAGACGGGAGCTCACTCCGTCATGCGGCACCCAGGTTTCGAACTGCTGAACTACCGACCTTCCACAGCCTGCAGTTCAGCGTCTTAACCACTTGAGCCACCACATACTGGTTTTTAAACTACTGTAAGCTGCCCTGAGCCGCCTAGGCGGGAGGGCGGAGTAAAAGTCTAATAAATAAATAAATAAAATAAACAATAATAGTAAAAAGCGTGGGCCCTAAGTGAGAATTCAAGGCTTGGTCTCCCACATCCAAGCCTGGCACGCCAGAGCCGTTCTGGACCGACTGTGAAGGGCTGGGGCTTGGTTTCTAACCGTGATGCTGGCTGAGGTCGGAGCGCTCTGCCAGGGGGCCTTGCCACACACCCTCGGCTGGCACCTCATCTGAACTGGGCTTCCACCTGCGCAAAGCAACGACACAGGACGCAGGATATGCAACTACTGAATTTGGGTAGCAGCTCAATTTCTGCAAGGTGCTGGGTGAGTGAGAATTTCCCCAGGGAAGTGTTTTGGCCTCGGCCAGCGCAGACTTCACATGTGGCCTTCACGTGCCATCGGTGCGAAAGACATGTTTCCCGCTAGCAGAAGCCCAACATGGCAACCAGATGGCAGATCAACAAAGATAAGGGGAGGGTTGGTTCCCCCCACCCCCAAATGCAGGCTTTGAGGATTTTCGCACAAGACAGCCTGAAGAGTTATGACTCTACTGAAAACCTGAATCCATAAACACGTGGAATTCACTGCCACAGGAAGCAGTGGTGGCTACAAGCTTCGAGAGGGGGTTGGAGAAACATCTGGAGCAGAGGTCCATCAGTGGCTATGAACCACAAGGTATAGATAGGAACACTCTGTCTGGGGCAGGGATGCTCTCAATGTTCCCTCTAAGCTGTGGAGTCTTGTGAGCAGGAATTCTACTTTGTGAGCTGCTGGCATGAAAGTTGTGAGCGAGCAATTTGGCTCCTGCATCAATTAATTTGCTCTGGAGCCCCATCCTTCCTGAGCTAAGGCAAAAATGTGTGAGCCGGAGGCTAAAAAACTGTGAGCTAGCTCACACTAACTCAGCTTAGAGGGAACACTGGATGCTCTGCCTTCTTGCTGCTTGGGGGGGCCACAGTGGGAGGGTTTCTGGAGTTCTGGCCCCACTGATGGTGGACTTCCTTATATTGGCCTGATTCAATATGGCTTCTCTTATGTTTTTAAATTTTTCATATGTGCATATGCACCTGGAAGTCACGGTGACCTCTGGTGACTGACCCCTACTGGGGGCCTGGAGGATATTCTGAGAAGTGGCTGAATCAAGCCTGCCCCCGCCTCCAGTATTCCAAGGAGGTCTCCCATCCAAGTACTTGCTGGAGTCGACCCTGCTTAGCTTCTGGGATCGGACAAGATCGGGCTTGCCTGGCCTATCCAAGTCAGGTCTGCTTCTTCTCTTATGTTCTTATAAGGATCAAATAGAGGAGAATAACATAAGCCACTTTGGGTCCCCGTTGTGGATGATGGCGGAGCAAAAACGACAGAAATAAAATAAATCCAGTGAAGATCACACTGTAGGCCTGGCCTCCAGCGAGCCCCTGCCCAGAAGCCAGGCCCCCCCAGAGCACCCAGGGGTCCTGAGCCCCAGCCCTCCTCCTCATTCCCCCCCCCTCCCACCTGCTTCCTTTCTTGGCCGGCCCAAAAGAAGGCAAGCCAGGCCAGTGACGGGGAGCCCCGCGCAGAGCACTGATTTCTGACAGTCAGCACAATCTATTATTTCGTAGCCCGATGATCTGCCTTCCCGGCTGCTGCTCAGGAAATTCCTCCAGCGGCTGCCAGGCATTCATTTGCCCCGGCCTATTGTTCTGCGCGGCCGCCGTGGGGGGAGGCCAGGGGGTGGCTCTGGTGACATCCAGGCCGGCAGAGAGAGGCGGCTGGCTCTGGGGTGGGTGGTGAGAGGCAGGAGAGAGAGAGGAAGCCGGCAGCCGCACAGGCATCCCAGAGTGGTGGCTCCTCTCTCGCAGGGGCTGGGTTGGGGCCTTGATCGGTGCCGGGGGAGATCCTCCATGCCGCAGAGACGAGGGATCAAACCTGGGACTTTCTGCATGCCAGCCCAGAGCTCCCTCTTCTTGGAGGTCGTGCCCCGACTGCATCCCACCAAGAGCGTCTCCTCCACCCATGGAAGACAGATCTCTCGTTGTCACTGCTGTTATGTTCGGGCTTCATCTGAACCCGGCCGATACCAAGGCAACACTCTTCGCAGTCCCGGCTTTGGCTGCCGCCGGCCACCTGCGGCTAGACAGGCCGCGGCCCCCAGAAACGGCCTTCTTCGTCGTGGCACCTAAACCTTAGAACTCCCTCCCCAGGGAGTTCCCCCTCCCCGCCTCCCTCCATGGGTGCCTTCTGCCAGCGGGTGAAGACTTTTCTGTTTTGTTTGGCACCCCCCCAACAGCGGTGACTGGTCCTCCTCCCGGGTCCTGGTGGCGTGTGTTTGTGTGCTCTTACTGAATTGCTTTTATAATTTTAAATCTATTTCAAATTGATCAAATGTTTTAATTTGTTTTAATGGTTGCCACTTTGGGGGAGAAGGGCCTGACTGGGTGGGGAAAGCAGCATAAGAAAAATGTTTTAACTAAATAAAAATAAGGATTCAGTCTCCAGAATGCATGAAGCAGTCATAAGAACATAAGACCATAAGGGAAGCCAAATGTTGGATCAGGCCAATGGCCCATCCAGTCCAACACTCTGTGTCACACAGTGGCCAGAAATACCAGAGGCTATCAGGGGGTCCAGCAGTGGGGCTGGGACACTACAAGAGTCCTAAAGAGGAGAACGGGAGGGTCCGTGGTGGTTCAGTGGCAGAGCTTCCGCTTGGCACGCAGAAGGTCCCAGGATCAATCTCCGGCAGCATCTCCAGCTGGAAGGATCAGGTGAAGTGTTCCCTCCAAGCTGAGTGAGTGTGAGCTCGCTCACAGTTTTTTTAGCCTCCAGCTCACAGATTTTTGTCTCAGCTCAGGAAGGATGGGGCTCCAGAGCAGACTAATTTATGCAGCAGCCCAATCGCCCGCTCACAACTTTAATGCCAGGAGCTCACCAAGTAGGATTTTTGCTCACAAGACTCCACAGCTTAGAGGGAACATTGATCAGGTGGTCGGTGACAGGAAAGGTTCTGCAGAGTTCCTGCCCGTCTGAGTAGACAATACGGATCTTGATGGGCCCAGGGTCTGATCCAGAACAGGGCAGCTTCAGGTGTTCCTGAGTCTCTGTGCGTGTGCGGAATGCCTTTGTCTCCATAACTGCGCCCGGGAGAAGGGTGGCTTCCGTAGCAGAAAGGGGCGAGTGTCTCGCTCGCAGCCCTGAAGGCCCGGAGCGTCTCTCTTCAGCAACGAGCCATTGTTTCTTTTTAATTGGTCCCAAAACCAGGCTCTTTGGCAGCCAGGACTTTGCCCCTCTCCTTCCAGCCCCCTGACCCTGCTGGGTGGAAATCGCCTCTTTCAAGAGCCTGCCAAGCCAAACAACGCCAGGCGGGCAGGCCTCTGCCAAGTGGACACCGATTCAGTTCAGTGTGGGGGAGTGAAGTGCCCTCCTGCAAAGCAATGTCTCAGGGTGGGCACTGTGTTGGTGGCCCGGGGGCGGGGGGGGGAGGATCAGCTGCTGGACTGGCAAAGGTGGCAGGGGGAGGAAGCGGGCCCGATGGCCTCACCTCCCTTCCCTGGCTTCCTGAGAGAAAGGAGAGAACAAAAGAATTTTTTTTCCCAATTTGGAAAAACGGTGGCGTGGACAAAGGAACGCGGCAAGAGATGAATGAGCCCTTTGCCGAAACAAAAGTCAGCAGCTGCGGGCCTGGTGACAGGCAGAAGTTCTTGGAGAGAGCTTGTGGGTGTTTCCAGCAGGTTGCAGCGAGGAGGGGCAGGCCGGGAGCCAGGACTGCTGGGCCCGGAGGGGGGGGGTGCGGGCGGGACGGCAGATTTGGGAGGGTGGAGGTGGAAGGCCGGATTCCGGAGCCACGGAGAGCGGGATATCGCTTCCAGAGGAACATGTTGCGGAGGGGAGGGAGGAGGCCCTGGAAACCCGGCGTCCCCATTGTCCCCCACTGACAGCATCCCACACCATGTGTGCGTGGGGAGGTGCCCCCCCCCATCCGTTTGCCAGCTCCCAGGGATTTTAGAGACCAGGGCGGGGGGGGGGGAGAAAGGTGGATGGAGACATTAGAAACGCAGAGAGACGGCCAGCAGATGAGGAACATCTGGGCAAACCTGTCAGAGGCATCTCCAGGCCCGGCAGCCAATTCTGTGTTGGTCTCTCCCCCCACTCCCCACCCCACCCCGGCTCTGACTCTCTTGGGGGCCTAGTGGGAAGACCCTCAGCAGAGGCCAAAGGCGGCCTGTGCCCACCCCACCGAGGTGAAGCCAATCCGGGCGCCCTGTGGCCCCCCCAGCCCCCTCATTCACCCAGAGAGAATCCACTCGTGGGCTTTCCCGGTTGCTTCCTCCCCTCTCTTTTTAACCTCCCCCCCCCCCCCGCCCCGGATACGGCCTGAAAATTTATCGGGGGGTG
>NW_015172014.1:1131574-1133934 GCF_001447785.1 Gekko japonicus | reverse complement strand
GCCTCTGGCTTGCACTTTCACTGCTGTTCCTCCGTGTTGGCGGGGGGGGGGCTCCGTATGGTGCAGTCCCTCAAAGAAAGAGGGGCTCTCTCCCAGGACACGGGGCTACTGGGGGTGGGACGAGATGCTGGGCGGGAGGTCCCAGGCTGGTTCTCTGGCCAAGTTGCTTGGGGTGGCACACGGTCTGCCACAGGAGCTCGGCTGGTCCACAGGCCTCAGCGGCATGGCATCACTTCTGGGGCCAGCACGGCCCCAGGAGGGAGTGGGGTGGCAGAGTTCGAATCCCCACTTCCACCACGGCAGCTTGCTAGGTGACCTTGGGCCCATCACAGACTCTCGGCCTGGCCTACCTTGCAGGTTTGTTGTGAGAGAACAGAGGAGAGGGGGGGATGCTGTTGTGAGTCCCAACCAGGGAGAGAAAAAGCGGGATACAAATAAATGAATGCAAAACGCAGGCGTCAGGACCAGCCTCCTTGCTCACGCCACGGGTCACGTGGGTTGGGGAGGCGGGGGTGCATGTTCCATCTTCCAGGTCATGTCAAACAGCCCAAGAGCTTTATTTTGGGTGCACATTTGGGGGGGGGGGCTCAGCGGAGGTCTTTCTCTCTCTCTGTTTCCTTTCCCAGCCCTGTCCCCCGGACCCCAGCAGGAACGCGCCTTGATTAAACCGAGAGATGAGTGCTCCCTAGACGTGTGGGAGATGTGCATGGCCCCAGATGCGATCGGGTAGCACGGAGTCCAGGCACCGGTGGGCCTGCTCTTCCCCTCTCTGCCCCCCACCGAAGCATGTGAGCTTTGCCCCTTCTGTTTCCTGCCCCACAGCTGACCCGCAGAGGGGTGAGGTGCCTGTGATCACAGCTGGCTGAGGAGATAACCCCGGAGGGGGGGGAGGCAGGTTTTCTGGCTGCTGACCTCGCGGGGTGCTTGGAATTTTTTCCACCCGGAGTGAGTGGGGGGTGGAAAAACGAGCGGAGAGATTAAATAATTAGGAAAGACTTGGCTCCTGATTCTGCATGCAGCCTCAGTGGAGTTAATATTGAAAGCAAGGGTGCTTTCGAGCATGTGCAGAGTACTGCCCAGTCAGTACTGAGGAGCGGTCACTCATCTGTGCAGAGTGGAGAAGGGCTTCCAAAGTGGCACCCCGATGCGATCACGTGGCGCAGTGACGGCCCGTGGGGTGTTGTGGGTCTTCTGCCACAGGCCTCAGCCCAGCCTTCCTCTCTCTTCCTGCCTCAGTTTCTCCTCTGGAAAATGGAAGTCTTTCTCTGTGCTTAAGGTCCAAATGGAAGTTGTTCCCCCCCCCACAAGCTGGGAAGTGGCTCTGCTCCACTCTCACCACGGACCCTTTGGCGGCCACAGACCAGGGAGCGTGTTGCAGAGTGGCTGGCCCTGAAAATGCCCAGGAAGCCGAGTGGTAGGAGGCCTCCTGATGGCCCCTGTGTGACACCGAGTGCTGGACCGGGTGGGCCACTGGCCTGATCCAACATTGGCCTCTCTTATGTTCTTATGTCTGGGGCAAAGGGATGCTCTGTCTTGTTGGCGCTGGGGGGGGGGCAACACTGTGGCAGGGCTCCTGGAGTCCTGGCCCTGCTGGTGGACCTCCTGAGGACCCCTGGGCTCTTTGGCCACTGCGTGAAACAGAGTGTTGGACCGGGTGGGCCACTGGCCCGATCCAACATTGGCTTCTCTTACGTTCCGAACACTCTCACCACTGCCCCACACGGGCTCTCATTTCCCACCGTCAGCCCTGCTTCCACTGGGCCAGTCCTGGTACCGAGTGCCCAAATGCAGTCCAGTTGGTTCGCACCAACCTCCTGTGCCATTGCCACCGTTCCAAGGCAGGCAGAAATCCAGCTCTTGTTCCCGCTGTGTCTTGTGGGATGGTGAGTCGCATCTGGGGCAATGCCCCCTCTAAGCTGTGGAGTCTTGTGAGCAAAAATTCTACTTTGTGAGCCGCTGGCATTAAAGTTGTGAGCGAGCCATTGTGAGCCAGAGGCTAAAAAACTGTGAGCTAGCTCACACTAACTCAGTTTAGACGGAACACTGATCTGGGGTAGGAGAGGAGGGAACCTGGGTGGGGGGTGGGGGGGGGAATTTTAAGAGGCATCGGGGACCAGAACCAAGGGTTCTGCTGGGCCCCCCTCGGCTCTCCCCGCTGCCAGGAGAGAGAGAGAGAGAGACTCTCCGGCCAGGACAGCTTTTCCGGCCTCGTCTTCCCTGGCCTGACCGGGCAGCCCTGCCAGAGCGGAAAGGGCAGGCGATTGTTTCATTCCGGATGGCTGGAGCCAGGCAGGAAAAGCCATGAAACCCGGCCTCTCCAGGGTCACCGCCCGACTTCTGCCGAGCCCCCCCCCCGCCCG
>NW_015172014.1:1130631-1131536 GCF_001447785.1 Gekko japonicus | reverse complement strand
GGGGCTTGCAGGCTGGAGAAGCCGCATCCGAGATGGCTCCGCCCCGTTCAGTGGGGGGGGGTGGGGGCTGGGGCAATCTCATCCCCCCCCTTTGCAAAATGGGAGTAAGACCCACGTTCCTCAGAGGGGTTTTGTGGGGGAGGGCTTCCGAGAGACGGACGATGCTTCCCCACGCAATGCCCAGCTAGACTCCCATCCCCGCCCCACAAGATGTGGTGCTGGCCGGTGGCTCAGAGGTGCTTAGGAAAGGGCCGGACCAATTCCTGGAGAAGGAGGTGAAGGCAGAGGCCGATCCACGACGGAAAGCTGGCAGAGAGCCTCCACGTACAGAGGCAGTCTACCGTCCGGAATAGCCAGAGGCTGGTTTGGGACAAACGCAGAAGAGGATGGAAGGCAGACCACGGAAGTTGCGTGCCCGTCAGCCGCCCCCCTTCCCCGCAGGGGGCTCGCCTGTCCCTCCAGGACGAGTTCGTTGTTTCCCGTGTTCTGTTGTTCGTCTGCAGCAGCCGCAGCAGCAGCCGCCTCTCTGGGGCGGGTGCAGGGGGCTCGCCTGTCCCTCCAGGACGAGTTCGTTGTTTCCCGTGTTCTGTTGTTCGTCTGCAGCAGCCGCAGCAGCAGCAGCCGCCTCTCTGGGGCGGGTGGGGGGCCCCGGGCCCGTTCAGCCAGCTCGTGGCGCCCCCCCCCCCCCCCCCCCCCGTGACCAGACCCGGGACGCGTGTTCACACGTTCTCGCCCTGGGGCTTGGGGCCCTGGGGGTGGAGACCCGCGCGCCGGCCGCCAGCCCGAAACTACTTTGGCTCCTTTTGCCAGCGAGTGGCGGTTGGGCCGGCGGGTTCCCTGCCCAGGAGGGTGCCCGCCCGGTAAAGCCCCGCGGAGCCGGGGCCGCCGAGGGACGGGCAGGTTGC
>NW_015172014.1:1128344-1128633 GCF_001447785.1 Gekko japonicus | reverse complement strand
CAAATTTGCTGCCTTTCACAGGTCTTACCAACTGCTTCAATCCGATATTAGCTTTACTTATCGCCCAGTTACTTGTGCGTCTTGATTATAATTAGCACTTTGTAGCAACTAAGCCCTCCCCCATACCTGTATGTAATGGTTGGGGAAGTTTTGTTTCAGTGTATTCAAAGAAGTGTATATTGCAAGGGAATTAAAGCGGGAGAAATTCCCGGTCCTTCTCCACGTGTGCGGGTGTTTGTGCGCGCGTTTGTACACCTCCCTTATGTAAGTAGTTCTATTAAAGGCAAAA
>NW_015172014.1:1101437-1128262 GCF_001447785.1 Gekko japonicus | reverse complement strand
AGGGCTGCCTTGGAAAAAGGGGTGGGTGGGATGGGGGGGGCCGTTGGGCTCTTGCAGGCGAAGGGCTGGCTGACTTGCTGCCAGGATTGTTCTAGGCCCTGGAAGAGGAGTGGTGTCGAGTGGTTAGAGGCACCGTGTCCCTTGCTCTGCTGCTGGCTTCAGGGGTACTATGATTTTGTGCCGGCAAAGCTTGTTCCTCGTCTGGGCCTCTGAACGGCTGCCCCCGACGCCACCAGCCCCACTCCTGTTCCAGAGAACCCAAGAGGCCTGGCTCTCCTCCCCCCAGTTGTCTCTGCATCGCGTGTAATCCTCACGTGCGGCGGCGTTGGGGCGGGAAGCACTCAAGTAAGATTTTCCGGGGCAAGAAATATCACCCGGGACAGAATAAATCTGTTGCAGGTCTCTCTGGCCGGCCCATCCCGGATTTCCCGGCAGAATGTCCATCAGCTGGGATGTTGACTGGAGCCGATCCCCCGCCCCCGAAGCGCTTCTCGCGAGGAAGGCTGCTGGGGCGATGGCTTGGCAAACTGCCAGACCCCTTCGCGTTCAGCGGCAGCCTGGACCCCCCCCCTCCCTCCCTCCCTCC
Organism: Gekko japonicus; assembly: GCF_001447785.1. NCBI lineage: Eukaryota > Metazoa > Chordata > Lepidosauria > Squamata > Gekkonidae > Gekko > Gekko japonicus. Next base: position 1,127,676 of record NW_015172014.1, on the reverse strand, counting down.
CAGCAGCCTCACTTTTCCTTCCGATCCCTCCAACCCCTTTCCACCCCCCCACCCCCAGTCTGTGGCCTTCCCCCTCCTCCTCCTGGGGCAGGTCTGTCCCAGGGCTGTGCAGGGCATCTGGAGCGTGTGATGCATTAATTGAATTCCTCTATTGTGGTCCCTCCATCCAGCCCCACGTGGGGGGGGGTCCTTCTGAAAGTCTTCAAACACCCCCCCTCCATAAGCGGAGAGCTTTGCTGCCTGCCTCAAAAGCTGCAGAGGGAGGGGGCCTCCCCCCCACCCCCCACGGAGTCTTCTTCTTTCAGACCACTCCAGTGTCTCTGCTGGGGCCTCCACCTGACCGCATACCTTCTCGATGCAGTCTTGGTCTTAGCCGCCACCCCCCCCAGTTGTTTTGGCTCCAGGCAGGGGAGGGGGGTGGCAGACCCAGGCCCCCAGTGGCCTCGGAGTCCCTCGTCCCACTCCTCTGTCCACGGAGGGCAGTGTTGAATCTTTGCCCCATACAAAGGGCTGTACTAAGACAAGCCAGGAAGGGCCCCCCCCCAGTTTGGCAGGCTGCAGCCTCTTTCCTGGGGAGGAGAGAACGCTGCCCCCCCCAGCCATCCTCTGATCGTCTGAAGCTGCCTTCCTCCACGCCAGAGGGTCAGTCCCTTTGACCCAGCGCTGCCTACTCAGACTGGCAGTACCTCTCTAGGGCCCTGGTGTGTGTGTGTGTGTGTGTTCTGGTGTAATGTCACTGCGGGTTCAGCTTGAGGCCTTCTGTCTATTGGTAGAGAGCCAGAGACAGGATTTGAACCCGAGGCCTGTTGGCACACGTTGGCGTGGAGTGCCCCATGTGACCGTTGTGCCACAGGAGGCCTGAGTATTTACTTACTTCGTTGGCATCCCACTTTTGCCCTCATTGGGAACCCAAAGCAACTCACATCGTTCTCCCCCCTTTTATCCTCACAACAGCTCTGTGAGGTAGGTTAGGCTAGGCGTGTGTGTCCGGCCTAAGGCCATCCTCCAGGCCTCCCACGGCAGAGTGGGGATTTATACCTGGCTCTCCTAGTTCCTAGTTTGATATTCTGACCGCTACCCGCTTTGGCTCCTTGTGGTGCATCGTGGTGGGATCGTTTAGGGCGGGCTCTGAGTTCCAGTCCTGCCTGGATGCCCAAAAGGTGCTAAACCGCAAGTTATGTCAGAGACCGCCCCCCCCCCCCAAATTACAGCAGCAGCCTTGCCCACTGGGGTCTTTTGAGGTGCCAGAAATCACAAAAGTAAGGTTGGGATCCCAAGATCGAGGTTGGCCCGCTCCTCTTTCCGCGGGGAGGGGAGGCGAAGATGGCTTTCATCTCTGGCTTGGCTCGGCTATCAAAGGCAAAGCTCCCTCTTTGCCTCCTCTGGATCTGCCGAGGCCCCGTAATCCCTTTGCTCCTCCGGGAAGCTTCTCTGCCTCTATCAAAGGTGGAATCGCAACCCCCCCCCTCCCATTTGCAGATGCAGACACACCTGCCAGGTTCCCGTCCTCCCAGAGCGAACTTGCTTGCAAGTCTTCGAGCACAGGATGGGTGCAGGCGCCAAAAGGCGAACCCAACTTTGAAGTGCAAAACAAAATCCGGGAAGTTGGAGAGAAGAGCTTGTGCGTTCCCTGGGGGGGGGGGGGGCGGTGCTGCGTTGAACCCGGCATGGGTCTCCTGACCGGGACATTGAGGGGCCCCGCTTCCCAAATACTGAGAAGAACCAGTGTGGTGTTCAACATGGTTAAAGTGTGTGGCTACGATCTGGGAGAGTCAGGTTCGAATCCCCACTTGGCCATGGAAGCTCGCTGGGCGACGTAGGGACAGTCACGCGCTCTCGGCCTAGCCTACCTCTCAGGGCTGCTGTGAGGATGAAACGGCGGAGCGGAGAAGGCTGTGAGCTGTTTTGGGCCCCCACTGAGAAGAGATTTGGGAAAGGATGCTTCCTTTCTGCCAGGAGTATCTTTGGGGCATTGCGGGAGCCTTCAAAATCGCTCTGCAGGATCAGGCCAGACGTGCATCTTATCACAGTGGGCCGTTCCGCATCCCGACATGAAGGTTGTGGCCTCCTGTCTTGTTTGGGGTCTGGCGATATACTGCCTCTGAACATGGCAGTTCTAGGTTTAGTTAATCCCTCGGTTTGTCCAGTTTCCATATATGAATCAGATCCTTTTTCTAAAGTCATCCGTGCTGTTGGAGATCCGTTTGGTGTTGGGTGCTGAACAATGTTCCCTCTACGCTGTGGAGTCTTGTGAGCAAAAATTCTACGTCGTGAGCTAGTGGCATTAAAGTTGTGAGCAAGCCATTTGGCTACTGCATAAACTAGTTTGCTCTGGAGCCATCCTTCCTGAGCTAAGACAAAAATGTGTGAGCTGGAGGCTAAAAAACTGTGAGCTAGCTCACACTAACTCAGCTTAGAGGGAACATTGGTGCTGAAGTACCCCTTGGTGTCTGTGGCTGGCCTTGAACTCCTGGATTGCGAGAGAGAAAATCGTGTCTGTTTATTCTCCCCGTGCTGTTTCTAATCATTAACCTCTATCGCTGGGCTCCCACCTTTTGTCTCTTGCTCTCCTGCCAAAAGAGTCCAGACCTCCTGTTGCCTTTCCTTTTCTAGGGGCACACTCCAGCCTCTTGAACGCTCTCTGTGCTTTGCCTTGCGCTGTTTTTTTCCGGCTCACCTGTGTTATCTTGCAGTTCTGCAAACCCTTGCAGATCTTGCAACAGCCCTGCAGTCAGCCAGTGGCAGGCCTGATTTAAGCATGACATTGTCTGAGGCAAAAGAACCCACCTGTGGAACTTCGCCCTTGCCCGCTTTCAGCAAGACGGGCTGGGGTTTCTAGCTCAGGCTCGGGGCCACAGAGTGCCTGCCAGTTGCATGGACTCTTGCAGGGAACATTGAGGGGAGTCTGATCCAGCGAAGCACTTAGAGTTCGTAGCATGGAATCAATTAAGCCGGGTCCCTCATGTGCCCCGACTGTAGGCCCTCATCCTTTACAAATGTTACACACAGGAGGCCATTATTTTATTATATATTTTATTTATACTCACGTTGTTCATAATCTGCCTTTTCCCAGTGAGTCTTAAGGCAGGTCACACCGCACAAGTCAATGCAGTCCACAGGATGGGACGTCCAACTAAGCCGTGTTAATGTTGCAGCTGGCGTCTGGCGACCCCCTCATAGGGTTTTCGGAGGTGGATTTGCCCTTGCCTGCCCCTGCCTAGCAACCCCGGACTTCCTTGGTGGTCTCCCATCCAAGTACCAACCAGGGCCGGCCCTGCTTAGCTTCCCAGAGCAGACAAGCTCAGGCTGGCTTGAGGCATTTGGCTCAGGGCAAGCCAGGTTAACAGGAGGAGGAATTGTAGAACTCTGAGACAAAGCCCAAATATGAATGTGGAATAATTAAATGATGCAGAAATTACATGGCAGGGCAATACACACAGCCACAAATAGCACATAGTGCACTCAGTGGCACAGGCCACACTCACTTTCCCTTTCGTGAAAGCATCTTTCTGAATCATTTTGTGACGGATACGTGCATATATTCTGAAGAGGTGTGCATGCGCACAAGAGCTCACACCCAGAATGAAACTCTGTCGGTCTTAAAGGTGCTGCCGGACTCCGGCTTCGTTGCGTTGCTTCCGACCAGCATGCACACATAGCACATAGTGCACGCAGTGGCACAGGCCACACTCACTTTCCCTTTCGTGAAAGCATCTTTCTGAATCATTTTGTGACGGATACGTGCATATATGCTGAAGAGGTGTGCATGCGCACAAAAGCTCGCACCCAGAATGAAACTCTGTCAGTCTTAAAGGTGCTGCTGGACTCCGGCTTCGTTGCGTTGCTTCCGACCAGCATGGCTGCCCGCCTGACTCCATTTTGTAACAGCGCAGCCGTATTACCTGTATGAAAATGCCCTCCCGCATCATGTGGGTTTGCTGCGTTTTCAGAATGCCGGGAGTGGGGAGTGCGGGAGCCTTCCTGAGTTCCTCGGGCATCCCGTTCCTCGTGTCGGGGGCCACAGCGGAGAAGGCAGGTGTCTGGGGGGTGGTGTTAGGGTGGCACGGGCTCCCACGAAACCTTGGGCTGCGGCGGAGGCCAGGAAGAGGGCAGGTGGGTCCCTGAGTCGTGGCCTGCAAGTCCCAAAGAGCCCTCCTGACGGGTGGGGGGTGTTGGTTGTTGGCTGCCCCCGGCCCACCCTGGGGCCTGACTGGCGTGGCCTTGCTTCTTGCAGGGGGGCTCTTAAGGGAGTGTTGAGGGCCCCCGCAGACATCCAGTCCATCTCTGCGCGCAGGGGCAGGACGCGGCTGCCAGCAGTGGAGTCGGAAGCCACGCACTGGGAACCGTGCCCTGAGTTTAATTAAAAAGCCTCCGCCAGGTACAGGGTGTGGCCCTTTTTTCTAGGGCAGGGGTGGGGTGGGAGGCTGCGGCTCGCGGCTCCCCTTGGACGGGCGTTTGTTAGGGCAGGCCCGGATGGAGCCCAAGAGTCCTGGCGTCTGCTAGCCTCCCTGGGACCTGTTCTCGGCTCCTCCGCAGCCCAAGCCTCCCACATCTGGGATGGATTTAGACAGGAATGAGTGAGAGTTGATGTGTGGGGGGAGTGGGAGGCCTTGGAGTGGGTGATGGCGGGTGGGTGGGGGAACTGAAATAGACCCGGCCAGGCAGGCAGCTGGAAATGGGGGCTGGTGGGGAGGGGCAGCTGGGTCCTCCTGTGCTCCCCAGAAGCGGGAAGGGGCCGCGTGTCCCAGGATGAAAACCGCTGCCGGGGCAAGGCAGACTCTCCCAAACTAATGACTTTCCCCGATGATCACCTTTCCTCCCTCTGCCTCTCCAGCCCTCATTACCGGGCCTTCCCCGTTGACACCCCCATCCCCCACCCCCACATCCCCCACTCCTGATGGGAAGTCTTTTTGTGCTTTCTTTTCTTTCCGCTTCATCTTGTCTGGGCTGTCACTTGGGCAGAGGGACAGCCGGGAGTAGTGTGTGGGGGCCTCCCACAGGATTGGGGAGTTGAGACCGCTAGTGGGGTTGCCAGCTCCAGGCTGGGAAATTCCTGGAGATTTGAGAGGTGGAGCCGGGGGGCGGTGGCGCCGGTGTTTGGGGAAGGAAAGGACCTCGGTGGGGTGTAACGCCCTAGATCCCACCCTCCAAAGCAGCCATTTGCTCCAAGGGAACTGATCTCTGTAGTTTTTTTAAATTAATTTTTAAAATTTATTTAATGTATACCTCGCCCTCCCCGCAGAGCAGGCTTGGGGCGGCTTGCACAATTTAATACATCAATAATAGTTAAAATCCACATAGAATCATCTAAAAACAGTTCGGTTAAGCAATTCGGTATCGTAAAGTGCTGGCGATAATTAATTATTGCTTAACGATGGCGTACTGTGTGAGTGCGTGCAAGGTCGAATGGAGTGTTCTGCTCCACGATCTTCCTGATACGAGCGGCGGCGCAGGCGAAGCCAAGGGCCAGGGCTCTATGATTGGCCTGGAGGTCAGCTGTCATTCTGGGAGATCGCCTGGAGGTTGGCAATTCTGGCCGCTGGCGGTTTGCCACGCATCCCAGCCAGGGCAGAGCAGGGGAGGCGGGTGGCACAGGCAGCCCAGGGGGTTTTTAAGGGCTGACAGCTGCCTCTCACCAGTTTGGCGCATGAAACCTTGCAAACAGACGGTTTGGTGGTGTCATTTTCAACAACCACCCTGCCGAGTAGGCCTCTCTTTGCCCCAGCGGCCCATGCAGTTGCCTGGCTTGAGAAAGAGACACACAGAGCAGCTGGGCAGGCCTGTTGTGCCCCCTGCCCCCCATGGGGTGGCAGCCCCCTTGTGGTGCCTCAGTCTCTGGAGGGCCGCCTCTTTGGGGAATCCCTTTGGGGAGCTCTGGCTCCCAGAATCCTTTGCTGAAACTCACTAGACCAGGCTGTGCTCCAACCTGGGATGAGGGGATGGGTTAAAAACAAGGGTCCTTTTGTTTTGCACTGACCTCGCCCGCCAAAGAAGGGTGGTTTCGTGTATCACTCATGCCATCGCGTACCAGGAAGGGGGGGCGGCTTTCAAAAAGGGGTGCTGGTAGAAGGGGGGGGGGGGGGAACAGTCTGGAGGCAGGGATGTGACCGGTGTGCCGTGCCTGGATGGAGCAGTATCAGTGAGATTGCGGGAGTTGGTTTCCTGGCCAGGGTGGTGTCCGCTGTTTGGGGAAATGACGCGAGTCCGGCTTTTATAAATATTTCGCCACCAGCCTCCCACCTTTGACCCTCCGGGAGCCGTTCGCATCCCAGAGTTGCACGCTGTAGAGGTGACCAGCCCCCAGGAGTTTAAACAGAGTGGGTGGCGGCGGGGTGGGCAGTGGGGTGAAGGGACTGGTGTGGGGCCCACCTGGCCGCCGAGGTGGGAGTCCCGAAGTCTGCTCAGTTTGCTTACATTGGAAGGAATGACTCCACATACACGATAAGGGAGATGTCAGTGACTTTTCTCTGCACGGGGAGCGTTTATAGTTTCCGGGGGGGCTTTGTGGCAAAGTCAGTGCTTCATAGGCAGATCCAGGGGGGGTGTCAGGGGGGGCAACCGGTTGGACCCCCTGAAGGGCTCCCAGGGCTCTCAAGGCTGCAGAGCCCACAAATCCCCCACTTCTTTCTCCCTTTGCTTTAAAGCCAGTGGTGTTATGGCAGCCCCGTAGCTAGGGGATTTTTTGGGAGGGGGCCTCGGGGGGCCTGCCTGCTAATTAAATGAAAGTACAGTGCAGGGGGTAAGTCAGAGCACTTTGGGGGCAGCCCAGGGGAGGGGCCCAGAAGAAACACTAGGGGGCCGGGCCCTGTGGGTCCCATGTTAGCTACGGGCCAGGGTTCAAGTAGGATTGAATCCCCACTCTGGCATGCAGGTTTAGGTTGAGGGCATGTGGCTGACCCAGTCCGCTTCACAGGGTTGTTGTGAGGAGAAAATGACGGAGAGGAGGATGGGGTAAGCCACTGTGGGTTTCCTTTAGGGTGAAAGGCAGGATAGAAATTTAGATTAAGCCGTACTGAGTGGTGCTTAAAATCCATCCTAAGAGCTTGGAGGAGGGGACACACATTGTTTGGTGGTAGTCCATCCTGCCCTGGACCTCCCTCCCAGAATTTTGGGGGCCCCCCACCAATCACTCACCCATCGTTTCCCCCTCTGTGCTCATCTTGGCCTGTTCGAAGGGACCCTGGCCTTGCTTTCTTGCCCTGACCTCTTGACCGGCCCCGGCTTTCCCGTCTGTCTTTCAGAGAGCCTCATGAACACCAAGCTGGAGACGGCTGATCTGCAGTGGACGACGTACCCACCTGTGGACGGCCAGGTGAGGGGTCAGTCAGTCCCTTGGGGGGCCCCGCCTGTAATGATTTCATGTTTTGGTGTGTGTGTTTCTTTAAATGTTTAGTGTGACTGCAGTAATGTAAGGAGAGTGATTGAGGGAGACAAGTGTGATGTGATTGGCTGATGACTGAGAGTGTGGGAGGAGAGAGGTCTCTGAGGGGATTCTGTGTGTGAAGTTTGGAGAGCATAGTCTGTGTGACTATGGGAGTCTGAGTCTATTCTGTGTGAATAAGACAAAGAGTTTAGCCTGTGTGGCTATATAGATGAGAGAGAAAGATTAGACTGAGTATCTAAGCCTGTCAGAGTGGAGTTTTGGAGTTTGAAAGACGGTTTGTGACGCCAAGCTTTGCTAGTTATATTTACAAGTTCCTTTCTTCAGCAACAGTTCAAAATAACCAGAAACCTATTTTGTTCTTGATTAAATAAAACATTTTTTGTTTAAACTTATCCCAGCAATCAGAATAGTCCTTCCTCAGGGCCACATAGTCCTCTGAAGCACCCAGGCACTAGGTCATTCTACCAAAATAGAGAGATTTGGAATATTTTATTCCTGGTGGCAGCAGAAACCTACCAAGTTCAAGTACACAGTGTGTGTTTTAAAGGAGAAACAGTCTCCCCAATAAGCGCGGACAACACACTGCCTTCTTATGGGGGGCGGGGGCTTGGTGCACCTGGAAGGCTGTAGGCCAATATTTCCTGGGTCTTTTAAGCAGGGAGAATCAGAACGGTTTTATTTATGATAGGAGAAAAAAATGGTGTCTAGCTATATATAGAAAGAAAAAGATAAGAAACCAAGGAAGACTAGCGAGTCTCATTTCGGGGGAGAGAAAAGGAAAGGGAGGTCTTCCAGATACCATTTGTGTAAAAAATTGCAGTGGATAATAAATTTTGTAATGAAGACAAGAATGCCTCTGGGCATGTGCAGAATGCTGTCCCGCCATATGGAGTGGAGTGCCGCCTGCTCACCACAGCGTGCATTTCAGGGCATGTTTTCCAGGGAAGTGAGGCACTGCTTGCTGGCAGACTTCACCACCCCAGCCCCCATTTCAGAAATTAACCCATGGGAGTAACTTGCGTAGGAAGAAATTCAGAGCAGACTCTGTGGAGCAGGCTTCTGGATGTTGTTCACAAACCCTTTCCATGGGAGGAAAAACTGCAGTTTGCAGAAGTGGGACGTAGGAGTAGCATTGGCTCGCAGCCATGATAGCCATATAGAACCTCCATGTTAAGGGGCAGTATACCTTGGAGTATCAGTTTTGGTGGGGGGCACAGCAGCGACAGGCTTCTGACCTCACGCCCAACTTGCAAGGCCTCAGAGTAATTGTTCTGTTAGAGTGCTGGCCTGATCCAACCAACCAGCCTCCCCGGGCTGCTGCTCCCCTCTTTCGTCTGTTGGGGTGTGAGGGGGGGGGGAGAAGTGAGTGGTGCTTCCTTTCTGGGCCTTCTGCATCCAGCATCGACAATCCCTCCCCCTCTCGTCCCCGGCAGTGGGAAGAGCTGAGCGGGATGGATGAGGAACAGAACAGCGTCCGGACGTTTGAGGTGTGCGCCGTCCACCGCCCCAACCAGAACAACTGGCTCCGGACCACCTTCGTCCCCCGTTCGGGCGCCACCCACGTCTACGCGGAGCTCCGCTTCACGGTGGTGGAGTGCTTCTCCATCCCGCGGGTGACTCGCTCTTGCAAGGAGACGTTCAACGTCTTCTTCTACGAAGCCGACGCCGACGTGGCCACGGACACTTTCCCCGCCTGGATGGAGAACCCGTACGTCAAGGTGGACACGGTGGCGGCGGAGCACCTCACGAGGAAGCGGGCCGGGATGGAGGCCTCTGGGAAAGTGAACGTGAAGACCCTCAAGATCGGGCCTCTCTCCAGGGCGGGGTTCTACCTGGCTTTCCAGGACCAAGGGGCCTGCATGGCGCTCCTCTCCGTCCGCCTCTTCTACAAGAAGTGCCCCTCCGTCACCGTCAACTTCACCGTCTTCCAAGAGACGGTGCCCAAGGAGCTGGTCATGCCCGTCGCAGGTCGGTGCGTGGCCAACGCCGTCAAGACCAGCTCCCGGCCCCTCAGCATGTACTGCCGGGAGGACGGGCAGTGGGCCGAACAGACCGTCACCGACTGCGCTTGCGCCGCAGGCCACGAGCCCTCCGAGGAGAACACCAAATGCCGGGGTGAGAAGGGAGTGGATCTGGGGGGGAGGCGGAGGGGGTTGGAGGGGGCAGAACTGCAGGATTTTCTGGGCCTGGTGTAGGGCGAAGAGGGTCCTTCGGGGCAACTGGAGGTTCGGATCCCTGGATTCGTAGGGGAAAGTTCAGGTTTCCACTGGGAGGCAGGAGCGGTGGAGATCTCGGAAGGGTTGTGATACCTCTGATAGCTGAAATTGGGTGCTGGAGAACTGAGAAACAGGAAGGTGGTTTCAGAGGGTAGCTGGGTTGGTCTGCAGTAGAGCAGAAGAAGAAGAAGAAGAAGAAGAAGAGATTGGATTTATACCCCGCCCTTCACTACCCGAAGGAGTCTCAGAGCGGCTGACAAACTCCTTTCCCTTCCCCTCTCCACAACAGACACCCTGTGAGGTGGGTGGGGCTGAGAGAGCTCTTGACAGAAACTGCTCTTTTTCAAGAACAGCTCTTATTAGAACTACGGCTTACCCAAGGCCATCCAGCCAGGTGCAAGTGGAGGAGTGGGGAATCAAACCCGGTTCTCCCAGATTAGAGTCCGCACACTTAACCACTACACCAAACTGGCAGGCAGATTTGGGTCCGGGGGGTGGGGGTGGGGGGTTTGCGCTTCGAGGCCAACAAGGTTTTCAGTTCTTTGAGCCTCTGAGAGTCTGAGGCAATGAGCTCGGGAGCTCATGCCACAAAAACTGTTTTTGGCCTCTAAGCTGCTGCTGGACTCGAACCCAGCTAAGGAACTGGGAGTTTCTTATGGGAGGCAACCAGCGCGAGCTCCTGGCACTGAAGTTGAGAGCCGGCGATTTGGCCGCTGCATAAATTAGTGTGTTCTGGCGCCCCATCCCCTTCCTGAGCTGAGACACAAATGTGTGAGCCGGAGGCTAAAAAACTGTGAGCTGGCTCACACTCACTCAGCTTAGAGGGAGCACTGAAGGGAACCAGGAGACATTTGGAGGGTAAATTTTCGGAAGGCCTGGGGAACAGTGGGGAAGTCAGTGCCCCGGGGGAAGGTGGGATTGGGCTTGGGAAACAGAATTTCCCTGGGCGGGAAGGAGAAGGCACGGAACCACAGAACTCCTGGGTTAAAGTGCAGCCTCGTGCAGTTAGAGGGACAGAAGTAGCAACCGAACCCTGGGCTTGTCTTCCAGGGCCCCGCGGGGGTGGTGGTGGAAGGCGGCAGGGCCCCTGTGTTTGGGGGGATGGGGTGCCCGGCTTCTCCGGGGGGTGGGAGCAAAGCTCTCGGGAGCCAAGACTCCTGCCCCTGATGGACAGAGCGGAAGAAAGGGGGCAGGAAGTGGGTTAACCTTTTGTGAATACGAGGCCCGGCCTGCTGGCTGGCCCAACAAGTCTCTCCCCCAGGCCCCCACGCCACAGGAAAGGGGGCTCCCCTCGCCCCCCCCGGGGGGGGGGGGGGGGTGTGGCCCGCAGCTGCTCTCTATCTCTGTCCTTCTCTCTTCTCCGGACAGGCAGCGGCTGGGAGAAGGGGGCTTTGAACTCTTAGCTGGCTGTTCCTGGCTTGGAAGCCAGAGGAATGCCAGATATTTGTGGGTCAAGAGTAGTTGGAGAGCAGCGCATCGGTGGTGGTGGGGAACATCTCTAAACAAGGCCGCTGGCGTGGGGTGCGAGCTGGGGGGGTTGCGGTCTCTGCTGGCCGACAGTGGGGTGGGAGGGGGCAGTGTCGGGCGTGTCTGTGGTGACCCCCACTCCCTTCCTTGCCGTGGCATGCCTTTCTGAAAGTGTTAAGAAACCAACTGGGGCGAATTCTTGGGTGGAGATAGTTTCACAGGCTAGCTGTGTTGGTTCGCAGTAGAACAGCGAGATCTGAATCCAGGAGCACCTTTGAGACCAGCCAGGTTTTGGGGGTATCGGCTTTTGAGAGTCGAAGAAAGCTCATGGCCCCAAAAGCTGGCTGGTCTCTAAGGTACTGCGGGACTCGAATCGAGCTCTTCCACAGCCAGCCAACACAGCTACCCTCGGAAACTTCATGGAGGGCAAACAGTTCATCCTCTGGGGGTTTGCGGTTGGGGGTGTGTGGGTGCAGCTGCGCTGCCCCCATATCTCTCCACATGTTCTTTCTGCAGAGAAATGTGTCCTTCATTTCCCCCTCCCGCCACCAAGGAGCCCCAAGCCCAGAGATGCCGTGGGAAGGCCCTCTTCAAGTCCAGATCCTTTGTAGGGGGGCAGGGATCCTCACTACTCTGACAGACCCAGGCAGTGGAACCCGGGGAAGTCTCGGTGGAGGGGATCGTGGGTGCTTTCCTTGGGAGGGTGGGTGTGCATATGCTCCCCTGGGAAGTGGAGTCCCTCCTCTTGTTCCTGGCTCGCTTTCTGTTCAGTGTAGTGGTTAAGTGTGCAGACTCTAATCTGGGGGGACCGGGTTTGATTCTCCACTCCTCCACTTGCAGCTGCTGATGTGACCTTGGGCAAGCCACAGTTCTCTCGGAGCTGTTCTCTCAAGGATAGTTCTCGAAAGAGCTCTCTCAGCCCCACCTACTTCACAGGGTGTCTGTTGTGGGGAGGGGAAGGGAAAGGAGTTTGTAAACCACTCTGAGTGAAGGGCGGGGTATAAATCCAATCTCCTCCTCCTCCTCCTCTTCTTCTTCTTCTTCCAATCTCCTCCTCTTCCTCTTCTTCTTCCAATCTTCTCCTCCTCCTCTTCCTCTTCTTCTTCTTCTGTTGCCCCTGGAAGCAAGGGCCTTTTAGATGTGTCCTTCAAGGGCTGGTTTTTGCCTCGAGGACGCTGCCTGCTGCCGTCTGCGTCTGTCAGGGAAGGCTGGCCGTAGAGAGAGGGGTGTTCGCACCAGCCACTCAAGACATTCACCGTTTTTCTCCTCCCCCCCCCCCGCAGCCTGCGCCCCTGGCTCCTTCAAGGCCTCGCAAGGCGAGGGGTCTTGCTTGCCGTGCCCCTCCTACAGCAACTCCCACCTGCCTGGCTCGAGCGAGTGTTCCTGCCGCGTCGGGTTCTTCCGGCCCCCAGATGATCCCCCGTCGAAGCCCTGCACGAGTGAGTCCGTCCTTTGCGGCAGGGGTCCCGGCAAACGTGGTGATCGGGGGGGGCTATCAAGGGCAGGCCTCCCCAAGGTAACCTCCGCCTCTCTCCCCCGCGCAGCCACGCCATCCGCGCCCCGCAGCATCGAGGCCAGGATTAACGGCTCGGTAGCAGTGCTGGAGTGGAGCGAACCCTTGGAGAACGGCGGTCGCGACGATGTGGCTTACAACGTCCTCTGCTCGGAGTGCCTGGAAAGGCAGTCCTGCCGCCTCTGCTCCCGCCTGGCTTACGCCCCTCGGGCCAGGGGGATAGTGGACCGTACCGTCACCGTCGAGGGGCTTCAGCCATACGTGACGTACTCCTTCCAGATCCAGGCCGTCAACGGGGTCTCGGACATGAGCCACAACCCGCCCCAGGTGGAATCCATCAACATCACCACCAATAAGGATGGTAGGTTGGGCCTTAAAATAGACAAGCATTTAGCATCGGGCTGGGGCCTAGCTGGGTTGGGTTCAGATCCCTGTTCTGCCATGCGGATCGCAGGATAACCTTTGGCCAGGCACGCTCACCCAGTGTCCTACCTTGTAAGGCTGTTGCGAGGAGAGGGTGGACAAAAATATGATGGATTAGAATCATACCTGGGCCAAACTGTTGTTCAGCCAGTAGCCTTTGGGGGTCTGGCTGTCTGAGGCCCTGGGTTCTAGCAGCTTAGTTTAAACAAAGTAAACGGGGGTGGCTGTGGAATCCTGTGAGCAAAAATTCTACTGGCACTAAAGTTGTGAGCGAGCCATTTGGCTGCTGCAGAAATTAGTTTGCTCTGGAGCCCCATCCTTCCTGAGCTGAGACAAAAACGTGTGAGCCGGAGGCTAAAAAACTGTGAGCTGGCTCACACTAAATCAGCTTAGAGGGAGCACTGGTGGCAATCCAGGACAGAGTGTGCTCCCCCGTGGTGAAAGAAGGATGGCGCTCAGCCCCCCCCCCTTCCTCGCTGCCGCCGGTCTTGTTTTCAGTGCCATCAGTCAATCCTGGAGTTTCAGGAAAGAGGGAGAGTGTGCCTCAGAGCATGCGCTAAGTACCTTTGTCTCCTTGCTCAACGTGACTGTGGCTTCTCCTTCCTTGGGGCTGCTGGAACCAAGATCCCTCTTCTTCTTTAGAAATAAAAAATCAGGTCTCTCTCTCTCTCTCAAAAAAAAAAAAAAAACCCGAGAGAGAGCACAAACAAAGAAGGAACAGTGAGACAATAAATGTCCAGTGAAATATAATGCAGAAGACTCTTATTTTTCCACTCTCATGACTGGGAAGAGCTCAAATTGGCCAGGCACCCTGGCTCCTCTGGAGCAGCTGGAACTGCTGCTGCCTGCCTCGGGGAGGGGCCGTGGCTCAGTGGAAGAGCCTCTGCTTGCTTGACACGCGGAGGAGCCCAGGTCCAGTCGCTGCCTTCTCCAGCTGAAAGGACCAGGCGGGATGGGAAAGACCTCCAGCTCAGACTGTGGAGAGCCACTGCCCGCCGGAGTCGACAAGTCTGACCTTGATGGTCTGATTCAGGAGAAGGCAGCTTCCGGTGTGTCCGTAGGCATGTATACTTTGTTAGATTCCTCAAGCCGCCTTAGCCTAGCGGCGGCACCGTGTCTCCACAACAGAGCCCCTGCGTGGCCTGCCGAAGGGCCCAGCTTCACTCCCCGATCCCCCCCCAGTGAAAGGAGTCCTAGTTGCCAGTGCCGGGAAAGGCCCTGAGAGCTCTGAGCACTGCAGTTAGGCCGAGGAGACTCGGTGTGAGGCAGATCTGTGTGTCCATCTCCACCCTCAAGAGGTCATTCTCTGGTGATCGGTAAATCAGGGGGAAAGGCAAGGGACAAACGTTTCAGTGCATAAATCATTTACAAGGACCTTCTAGTTGAAGGATCAAGGAGTAGCGGTTCCAGCCGTTCTGGAACCGGGGGGGGGGGGCGGGCCCACTTTGCGGCTCCTCCAGTGCCGGGAACGGAGCCCAGTTTGGGGGGGGGGGGGATGCTTTTTACGCCGTCTTCATCAGCCCCGTCACGCGAGCTGGGGCTCACATGTCCATCCTCTCCTCCCCAGTGCCCCAGCCTGTTTCGGAGATCCAGCCGACAACCGTCACGCCCACCGGGATGACCTTGGCGTGGCCCCCTGTCCAGCCTCCAACGGGGAACATCTTGGATTACGAGGTCAAGTATTACGAGAAGGTGAGCGGAAAGGGGCGAGGGACTCCTCTTAACTCTGCAGCGGCTTTTCGTCTCCCCTTCGTCCTGGTAGACAGACAGGTAGATGGCGGGGCTGGGATTCGCTGGAGAATGTGGTTTCTAGTCCTCGTGGAAACAAGGTGGAGTCTGGGGGCACCGTGAAGATGGAGCCATTTGCTGCGGCAGAAATGTTGTGGGCTCGAGCGGCCTTCGCATTACGTAGCCAGTTTGGTGTAGTGGTTAAGTGCGCGGACTCTAATCTGGGAGAACCGGGTTTGATTCCCCATGCCTCCACTTGCACCTGCTGGATGACCTTGGGCAAGCAGTAGTTCTGATACGAGCTTGAAAAAGAGCAGTTTCTGTCAGAGCTCTCTCGGCCCCACCGACCTCACAGGGGGTGTCTGTTGTGGGGAGGGGAAGGGAAAGGAGTTTGTCAGCCGCTCTGAGACACCTTTGGGTAGTGAAGGGGGGGGGGATAAATCCAATCTCTTTTTCTCTTCTTTTCTACTCTCCATTAGCTGCAGGGAGTGGGGTGGGCAGGATACAGCAATGGGGTCAGAAGTCAACCACCGTGTGTGTTTTTTATTTAAACTGTTATGTTGGCTACCCTGGACTAGATGGACCCGTGGTCTGATCCAGCAGGGCTCTTCTTATGTTCTTGTGTTCATCAAAAACCCAGCAACTCAACCCACAACCATTTAAACATTGGTAAAAGCAGGAGATGCAAATAAAGGCAGACGGTCGTTTTGTGGACCTGGCCGAGTGGGCTTTGAACCACGGAGCTTTCTGCCACAGTAAACCTGCCTTGCTCTACAGGGTAATCCGGGGTACTGCTTCCATTTGGTCAAGAGACTCTTGGTTTTGCCTGCCGTGGATTCTCAGTTCCTGAGCTGCTCTGGCAGATCTGACTGAAATGTGATGTTGGCTGAGGCAAAACCTCCCTGTGGGATTCTGCAGGCGCCACGAGGGCTCTTGTGCGCAGGCAGCAACACGGACGCCACGTGAGCGCAGGGGGCTTTTGCCTTGGCCAACCACAGCACGTTAAATCCAGTTTTAGCTTTCCGATTGGAACCAGGCAGGGTGACAGTAATTATTATGGGCTAATTAATTGGGATTAACTAACAAATTTGCCCTGATTTGGGATGGCCCATGCTCGCCCGATCGCATCAAATCTTGGCCCTGGTTAATCCTTGGATGGGAGGCCACCAAAGAAGTCCAGGGTTGCTATGCAGAGGCAGGCAAGGGCCTCCCTCCTCTGAACATCTCTTGCCCCGAAAACCCAACAGGGCCACCATAAATTGGCTGTGACTTGACAGGGCTTTACATGCACGGCAGAGATTAATTAATGAATCAGTTAGCAGAGAATGATCTTGCCTGGAAGTCTGAGCTGGGTGGTAAGGGGAGAGGTTGATACGGGGTTATTCGTCTTACTCTAGAACTCTGAAACGATAGCAAACTCGGGCTAGAAGAAACCCATTTGGGCCATTCCCACGGGCCCGTCTCCTGCTAGCAAGCGAGAGTGGCTCGGTTGAGCAACCGATGTGCTCCCCGGGGCGGCTGTTGGGGCGGCTTGGCTCTCGACCTGGAGGAGAAGAGGCAGAGTGCAAAGCTGCACGTGCTCAGTGGGGGGCTTCTGTGGACAGCCCCCCACCCTCAGTGCCCCGCAACCCGCCCAGTGTAAAGAGGAAGGCTGACATGCGGAGCAGTGGTGGCGGTATGGGCTGAGCGGTTGCCATTCAAAGCCAGTTTTGCAGGTGCACGAAAGGGCTTCTTCGGGCCCCTGTAGCAAAGGCAGTGGGGACGTGCGTGTGATCCTTGGCTTTTTATTCTTGGTGTGGCGAATCGAAGCAGGATGTCACCCTTCCTCCTCCTCCTTCTCCTCCTCCAGGGTGTCGGGGGCCCCATGTTTGTGAAGACCTCCGAGAACCGAGTGACTCTGAGCGGCTTGCGCCGGGGGGCCATGTATGGCGTCCAGGTCCGTGCCCGCTCCGAGGCAGGCTACGGCGGCTTTGGGCCAGAGAGGGCCTTCCAGACGCAAGGGGCCGGTGAGTAGGAAGTCCCCTGGGCGGGCCATGGAGAACGTTCCCGTTTCGCCCACCCTTTGGTGGGCACTGTCAGGGAAGGCAGGAGTGACAGAAGCGCTGCATGTGTGGGCTCGGCCGCAGCGGCAGCCGCTTTTTGGTGTGGCTGCTTTCCGTTGCATACTTCTGGATTCTAGCACGTTCCCGGCATTGAGGCCAGGCGCTGCCGTGTCACGGGGGCTGGGCCTGCATCCAGCTCTTCTGGCCAGGCTCACCCCTCTCTTCCCCCCCACCCCACCCCCGGTTTGTTGGCAGTCGGGGCCTTCACAGACAGACCGTCCGTTTGCTGGGCACTCGGGCCAAACCGGCCGCCTTCCCCCAACTTAGGCTGGTTCGTTGTGAGTAGAGAAAGCTCTGAAGAACCCCAAGGCAAAACTGGCCATTTGTCAGGAGGGAGTGTGACAAGATTTCAGGCTTACGAACAGATAACGTGAAACAGAATTCTCAAAAAGTGTTTTTAAAAAAACATTTCTAGCTAAATAATGCATGTACCGAAAACGTTCGAAGATGCAGGAGGGGGAAAGTAGTCTTCCTTGCCTTTCATCCCCCTTGCTGACAGGGGGAAGGCGTTTCGTGAGACATGTCCCTGGCCTCTCTGTTGACTTGAGTGGATGGCCCTGTTCCTAGCTTGTTGGTCTCTTTTGAGCTTAAAAGGAATATGCAAAATAGACCTGTCCCAGGCAGGAACAGGCAGATTAAAAGAAAGGAAAAGCTTTTGGAGAAGAAGCGCAGACATTTCTCTGCTCACCTGTCTTGTGGAAGAGAGTCATTTGGAAGAGAGGCGGGTTCGAGTTCAGCAGCACCACAAAGACCAGTGAGGTTTTCAGGGGATGAACTTTTGAAAGTCAAAGCTCCCTTCAGCAGATACAAGAGGGGAGTCCTAGAAGGAATTCACCTGAATGCATTAACCAATGATTGTTGGTACATAGGCTTCACTTTCCCAGGCTTTCTTTCCATCGGCTTTCTACCAGGTTCCCTTCCAGGTCAGTCTAAACAATAGCACGCAAGGCAAGCACACTTAACCCTATAATGACTGAATTTAGACCTTGCAACACACATATTTCCAACATGACCTTGGGGGAGTCACAGTTTTCCTCAGAGCTGTTCTCTCACAAGCAGTTCTCTCAGAGCTCTCTCAGCCCCACCCACCTCCCAGGGTGTCTGTTGTGGGGAGGGGAAGGGAAAGGCGATTGTAAGCTGCTCTGAGACTCCTCTTCTTCTACTACCCTGAAAATCTCTCAAAAACTCAGTCCCCTCTTGTTGGACGAAGGGAGTTTTGACTCTTGACGGCTTAAACCCTGAAAATCCAGTCGGTCTCTGGACTCTGACCTGGCTGTCCTACCGCAGGCCGAGATGGCTGCCCTGTGAAACTCTCTTCATTTGGAAGACAGTTCTCTGGGAAGAACAAGGCAGGGAGTGGCTGGTTTCTCCGGCCCCTGTTTCCTGTTTCCTCCCCATTCCGGCCCTTGGCGTCAGTCCTCACCAGGGTCCAGCCCCGTCCCTGCCCGTCATGCCATGTGCTTTTCTCACCCCCTGCAGAGTCGGAAAGCCCCACGGAACAGCTGGCCCTCATTGTCGGCACTGTGGCCTTGGGGGTTCTCCTGGTCCTCGCCGTGGTCGTCGTGGCCATTGTCTGCCTCCGGTGAGATGGCGCCTCCCAAGCGGAGGGTCGGGGAGAAGTTTAGCCTACGGGGGGGGGGGGCTGAGCTCAGGGCTGGAGGTGGGAAGAAGAATGGCGTGGGCTGAGATGGCAGGGGACTTCCCGGGGGGGGGGGTTAATAACAGCAAGAGAGGAAAGGATGAAAATACCCGAGGAAGAGTGCAGCGAGGATAAAATGGCGGCAGGAGGAGGGGAGTGGTTTTGCAGGATGTGGGAGGGGCTAAGGGGATTGGGAATCTGTGTGGGTGTGGCTAAAGTATGGGCGTGGCTAAGCAGGGCAGTGGGAGGAGCTAAAAAGGGACCCACTGGCTCCAGTGTCATCCTTTCTTCCTTTTTGCAGGCGCCAAACTTCTTCTGGGTCCCGGGAGCCGGAATACTCAGATAAGCCCGGGCAGTACCTGATTGGGCACGGTGAGTGTGTGGGGTTGGACGAGGCTGTGATGAAAGCGCCTCTGGGGAATGTGGGGGGGGCCAGCAAGGGGGCAGTCTTTGTCGATGTGGCCGGGGGTTCCCTCAGGGTTCACCAGGCAGCAGATGGGCTGGAAGGATCCCGCGTCTTATTTATTTATTTAGATTTATATACCGCTAGGGCTGCCAAGTGGGGGTGGGGGGCGGGTAAACCCCCGCTTTGGAGGCCCGATTTCCGCCACCGCGGAATTGGGCCCCGGGGAGAACTCCACCCCCCGAAGTGCAGCGTGGCTGCATCACTAGAGGTGACGCAACCACGTCGATCACATTGGGGGCGTGGTTGACGTCGTGCATCACTTCTGGAGATGTGCTGGCGGCGCGTGTGCGCGCATCCTGGGACGGCTCCCAGAGCCCGGCGAGACTCCCCCGCCGGTGAGTTTTTTTGACTTGGCAACCCTATATACCGCCCTCCCCAATGGGCCTCAGGGCGGTGTACAACAATTAAATATACAATTAAAGCAATATTAAAATAGCAATTTACACATAAAATCATAAAATACCGTATAATTATAGAAGTTGTCAGATGACTAGTCAGAACAGGCCAGATTGGCCTGGAAAAACTGGGCAGAAAACGTTAGGGCCAGAAAAGCTGGAGGGAGGGAGAGGGGGAATGTCCTCTGCCTCCACCAAATGCCCGGCGGAAGAGCTCCGTCTTGCAGGCCCTGCGGAACGGCAGTAAGTCCGACAGGGCCCTGATCTCACACGGAAGCTGATTCCACCAGGCAGGGACCTGAGCTGAAAAAGCCCTGGCCCTGGTCGAGGCTAGCCAGACGTCCCTGGGGCCGGGGGCCGCTAACAGATGTTGATTTGTGGACCTCAGTGCCCTCCAGAGCTCGGTCTCATAGGTGTGCCGGCCCTTGGCCGTCTTCTCCCGCCTTTAATGGCGCTCTTCCCCTTGGTAGGCACCAAAGTCTACATTGACCCTTTCACCTATGAGGACCCCAACGAAGCCGTGCGCGAATTCGCCAAAGAAATTGATGTCTCGTATGTCAAAATCGAGGAGGTCATCGGTGCAGGTAAGAGTGGATCCCGGCCAGGCCGTCTGCGCCCAAGGCTGTTGCCGCTTATGAGAAACGGGGGAGGGGTGTTGAGCCGTTTATTGGCAGGTGTTATTGATTGCCTGGCTTTCTCACTGAGACTCAGGGCAGGTCACCTGACGGGAGTCACCACAATCGATCAGGTGAGGAGCTAGCTAATAAGCAATGTAATAAGACTAGGATTGCAGGAATTTGGAAGGAGGCATACGTATTGAAATGTGATGTGTTAAACAGAGCAAGGAATGGCGTTGCGTTAGGAGAAATGTAATGCAAAAAGACCAAGGTCAAAACATACATGCCCTCATACCTTCAGGACCGCCTCTCTCAATGTGCCCCAAGAAGAGCGTTACGTTCAGGAAGTAAGAACCTCCTGGTGGTGGTCCCCGGCCTGAGAGAGATCTGGCTGTCCTCGACCAGGGCCAAGGGTTTCTCGGTCCTGGCCCCTCCCTGGGGTGGAACTCTCTGCATGAGAACATCTGAGCCCTGCAGGATTTGTTACCAGTGTTCCCTCTAAGACGAGTCAGTGTGAGCTAGCTCACAGTTTCTTAGCCTCCTCTGGCTCACAGATTTTTGTCTTGGCTCAGGAAGGGATGGCTCCAGAGCAAATTAATTTATGCAGCAGCTAAGTCGCTCGCTCGCAACTTTAATGCCAGTAGCTCACAACGTAGAATTTTTGCTCACAAGACTCCCACTGCTTAGAGGGAGCATTGTTTGTGACCTTTCTGCAGGGCTTGTAAGGCAAGAGGACAATGACAGCATAATTCTGTGATCCGGCACCCTCATACCTCTCTTACCCCCCCCCAAGTTTCCCCCTCCCATCTTTTACAAGTCTCTTCCAGGAGGTCTGCGATTTCCCATACCAGGAATTCTGACTGTTCGCTTGGAACTGATAATTTTTTTAAAATTAAGGACTGTGGTTTTTCTTGTCGGTTTTAATTTTATTTATTTATTTACTTATATATTTATTGTATATCCCTGTTGTAAGCTGTCCTGAGCCCTGCCCGCAGGGGAGGGCGGCCTAGAAATCTAATTAATAAAATAAAAGGTAAAAGGTAAAGGCTCCCTTGCTCGAAAGCCAGTCGAATCCAACTCTAGGGTTGCGGTGCTCATCTCCGTTTCAAAGCCGAAGAGCCAGCGCTGTCCGAAGACGTTTCCGTGGTCATGTGGCCAGCATGACTAAACACCAAGGCGCACGGAACGCTGTTACCTTCCCACCAAAGTGGTACCTATTTATCTACTTGCAATTTCTTGCTTTCGAACTGCTAGGTTGGCAGGAGCTGGAACTAGAGATGGGAGCTCACTCCATCATGCGGCACCCGGGTCTCGAACTGCTGAACTACCGACCTTCCACAGCGTGCAGTTCAGCGTCTTAACCCCTTGAGCCACCGTAGCTCCTAATAAAATAAAAGAAATATAATAAAATAAAATAAATACAGAAACAGATTGTACATATTGGTATTACAGTCCACAGTCCCATTCCCCCTACTGAACTGTCTTCCTGAATCATTCGGTTATAATTCGTTCCTTTATTAGAATGCGCTCTTGAACAACTGTGTTTCACAGCGTTTGTGGAGCGACAGATGCATGGGGGTCTTCCTGACCTCCTTGGGCAGGGGCCATTCCACGGGGCGGGGCCCACCACAGAGAAGGCATGCAGGCCGGCAGCGGTTGGTTTTGAGAACCATGAGGGTAAGAAAGAAGTCTGATAAAGCGCCAGTGTTAAAAACCTAGTTGAAACTTATAGTATACAAAAATGCATGTATTTATTAGAAAGACAGTTAAAAACAAATAAGGGCCCAATGAGAGCCTTGTTAAAAAGTTCAAGTGGCCTGAATGCAAGGGCCAATTACACATGACCTGACGCGTTTCCGCCCTATTGGGGGCCTTCTTCAGAGGTCTAACAGTTTGAGGCACACGTAACAATAACACACATTACAATAAGATAACCAATGAGTGAATACTGGACCAAGAAAAGGAAGGTTAAGCAGCAAGATCAATAGACACAAGACAAAGGTGTTTGTGAGGCCTCTGAAGATGAGAGTCATGTGTCTGGTGCCAAATGCACAGCTGCTGAATTAGAACATCTTCCAATTTTTTGGGCCCTTTTTTGTTTTTAACTGCCTTTCTAATGAATACATGTATTTTTGTATACTATGTTTCAACTAGGTTTTTAATATCGGCCCCTTTATCAGACTTCTTTCTTACCCTCGTGGTTCTTGATTCCAGTTTTTGGGTCAAATTTGTTTTCCCCTCCCCTGGGTCTTACTGCGGTTGGTTTTGTCCATTGGCAGAGTAGCACCCGCAGAGATGAGTGAAGCTGCTATGGCGGAGTGTAAGGGAGAGGCGGTCTCACAGATACAAGGGTCCCAAGCCGTGAAAGGCTTTATGTGTGAAGGCTGGTACCTTGAATTGGACCCAGTATCACCCGTGCCTTCAGTAGGCAGCTAGTCCAAAACGGGCCAGTGAGGAAGCCTCTAGGCCTCGTTCTTTGCATCGTACTTCCAACAGCTGACATAGACAAGGCTCCAGTGGAGAGAGCAGAGTATAAATGTTCAAAATGTGGAATTTAGGACTCTGTGTGTGTGTGTGTGTGTGTGTGTGTGTGTGTGTGTGTGTGTGTATCTTGGCCTGTTCGCCTGATAGCTTTCCCGTCCTTTTTCTCCGGAGGATCACACATTGTGTGGGGCCTGTTGCTGAACTCCCCTCTTGTTGTGGGTCCCCATAATTCCTTGCAAGCCATTGTCGATGGCTCTCCGTTCACAACGCGGGAAACAGCTGCCACAGAGAGAAGGGGAAGTTGTCGGTCCACTCCCCTTCTAAGGGAGAGAAAGGAGTATCTTGTTCGGCATGGGGAAGAAGCTTCCCTTGGGAAGCGCCTGCCCCATCCCTGCGAGGCATAACCCAAGCGAGAGAGACTTATCAGCCAATCTCCAAACTGGTTTAGCTGTCCTGACGGATCCCGGGGAGCTCTTCCCTCCTGGGGCCGAGTTTCTCGGAAGTTGTCTTGCCACAGAGCCGCGATTCCCAGAGCTCTTTGGAAGAAGGTTTTGGCAGTTGAAAGTCATTAAGCTCTCAGCGCAGGCAGTGCCCTCAGAGAAAGGGATCCTGCACTGGAGCTTGGCTGTGCCTCATGTCTGTTTTAAGAACCCCGAGTGCAGGGTGAGGTGTATAGAAATATTGCTTCCTATAAACCCCTTGCCTTTCCCTGAAATGTCTTTCTTATACCTTGTTTCCTGTTGCCAGCCAGATGGCTGACCGTTTGGTCAGAGAGGCTCAATTGCCATGCCATATAACCACACATTCTTCACACCTCTAGTGAGGGAATGCGAGCCGGCCTTGCTCTTCGTTTCAGAGGGTAGCTGGGTTGATATGTTGGGAGAACAGCCAGATCGGAGTCCAGGAGCTCCTTCGAGACCAGCAAGATTTTGGGAGGTGTGTGGGCTGTTTGGTCTCTAAGGTGCCGCGTAGTCCGTTGCGACGCTCAACTGGCCCGGTCTCTTGCAGGTGAGTTTGGGGAGGTCTGCCGCGGCCTCCTGAAAGTGCCGGGGAAGAAAGAGATCTACGTGGCCATCAAGACGCTCAAAGGGGGGTACACGGAGAAGCAGCGCCGCGAGTTCCTCAGCGAGGCCAGCATCATGGGCCAGTTCGACCACCCCAACATCATCCGCCTGGACGGCGTCATCACGAACAGCGTCCCCGTCATGATCATCACGGAGTTCATGGAGAATGGGGCTCTGGACTCGTTCCTCCGGGTAGGGAAATCCCGTCTTGGCAGTAGCGGAACGGGCAGGGGTCGCAAAGACGGGTCTGAGCCAGCGGTCCGCTTGGGCTCTTTGGGCCGCGGGAACTTCTGGGAGGCTCTGCAAGCGTCAGCTTGCGTTCTGCGCAAAGGCCGTGGGGAAAAACCTGTTCCGCATCATCCTTCCCCTCTTTGTGTTCTCTTTGGTTCCCCTTCCATTTCCCGCGCATGTTGTTGCATCAAAACACGGATACCCATGAAGCTGCCCTATACCAAATCGGACTGTCAGTCCATCAAGGTCTGTCTCGTCTACTCAGACAGGCAGTGGCTCTCCAGGGTCTCTGGCCCATCACCTCCTGCCTGATGCGTAACTGGAGAGGCTGGGGACCAGTGTTCCCTCTAAGCTGAGTTAGTGTGAGCCAGCTCACAGTTTTTTAGCCTCCAGCTCACAGATTTTTGCCTTCGCTCAGGAAGGATGTGGCTCCAGAGCAAGCTAAGTTATGCCATAGCCCAATCGCTCGCTCACAACTTTAATGCCAGTAGCTCACAAAGTAGGATTTTTGCTCACAAGACTCCACAGCTTAGAGGGGGCATTGGCTGGCGGTTGATTCTGAGACCTTCTGCATCCAAAGCGGAGGCTCTTCCACTGAGCCACAGCCCCTCCCCACCCTGGAGGAGAAATCCTCCCCTTTTTTTTTCCCTACCAGGGTGGAGCACTCTCTTCTGAATGGAATGGAATCACTGTTAAGCAGCATGTGCTTTGCAAAGGAGGGAGAGGCTTTGGCACCGTCTGGCCACTGGGCTGGCTCCCGGTTCCTTTAAGCCTTACCTGACCGGCTCCTCTCTCACCTGCCTGCAGTCAAACGACGGACAGTTCACACCCATCCAGCTGGTGGGGATGCTGCGGGGGATTGCCTCGGGGATGCGCTACCTGTCCGACATGAGTTACGTGCACCGGGACTTGGCGGCCCGTAACATCCTGGTCAACAGCAACCTGGTCTGTAAAGTGTCGGACTTCGGCCTCTCCCGCTTCCTGGAGGAGAACTCCTCGGACCCCACCTACACCAGCACCCTGGTAGGCAGACCCGCTGCTTCCCCCTGGGTGGAAACCTCGGCCTCCGGTTCGCTCCCCTCCCAACAGGCCGGCGGCTCTGCCAGCTCTTCAAGGGCCCGGCTCAGCAGTGAGTGGAGGCCTGGATCACCTGCCAACCACCTCACCTGGTGCCCACCGAGTGTTTTTAGAGAGTGGGCAGACCCAGGTGGGGCTTTTGCCCGGCAAAGCTTTTGATTGGCCACTGGAGATTTGGTTTGTTGTGCAGATTTTTTTAAAAAGACGTTGCTTTGGCAGCGGCTGCCAGCACAGCACAAGGATCTCCCCTGTGTGACTGAAAGGAAGCCGTGGCAGCCATCTTGCCGTGTCAGAATTCCAAAGGTGCCCACGGGCTCAGAAACGGTGGGGGCCCGCGGTTTAAGCGATCAAAAGGCCGGGCGGTTGGCCAAAGGGCGGAGAGGTCAAAGACAGGACCACCAGGTTCTCTGGGTGGAGGATGGCTCTCAGGATTAAATCAGGATTCGGGGACGGGAAGAAGGGGATGCAGCCATAATGGGGAGAAGCTACGATTCAGGTGTCCGTGGAGGCGGGGGTTATATTGGAAGGGAAAACTGGAGCAGCGGTGAGCCCGGGGGGCGGGGGGGGGGAGGACTCCCAGCTCTGTGGAGAGAGGACGATGGATATAGCCCCGAATGAGTTAGTGTGGATGAACCCAGCGTGGTGGAGAAGAAGGAGAGATTGGATTTATACCCCGTCCTTCACTCGGCGTCTCAGAGCAGCTTACAAACCCCTTTTCCTCCCCCTCCCCACAACAGACACCCTGTGAGGGAGGCGGGGCTGAGAGAGCTCTGACAGAAACTGCTCTTTTCAAGAACAGCTCTGCGAGACCTTGTGACTGACCCAAGGTCACACCAGCAGCTGCATGTGGAGGAGTGGGGAACCAAACCTGGTTCTCCCCGATTAGAGTCCCCGCACTGAACCACCACACCAAACTGTAGTGGTTCGAGGGCTGGACTAGGATCTGGGGAACCCAGGTTCGAATCCCTTCTCTGCCATGGGAACTCCCTCCCTTGGGCCAGCTACAACCCTCTCTGCCTAAGCTACCTCACAGGGTTGTGGTGTGGATAAATAGGAGGTGAGGAGGACAATGGAGGCTGTTTTGGGTCTCCATTGGGGGACAAAGGCGGGATATAAATACATAAAAATCAGGCATAAGCCAGGACTTCTCCGTTGCGGGGGGGGGGGGGCGGAGGGCCTGCCGTCGTGGTTCTGCTGTCTCCCTGACCGATTTCCCCCAATCTCTCCCTCAGGGCGGGAAGATCCCGATCCGATGGACGGCCCCCGAAGCCATCGCCTTCCGCAAGTTCACCTCGGCCAGCGACGTCTGGAGCTACGGCATCGTGATGTGGGAGGTGATGTCGTTCGGAGAGAGGCCGTACTGGGACATGTCCAATCAGGACGTGAGTGAGACCGGCAGATCCTCAGCTGTGGCAGCCCACCCAAAACTATCT
>NW_015172014.1:1073803-1101329 GCF_001447785.1 Gekko japonicus | reverse complement strand
TACTGAACCTGCCCCCCACCCCCTGCAGGTGATCAACGCCATCGAGCAGGACTACCGGCTGCCTCCCCCCACCGACTGCCCCACCTCCCTGCACCAGCTGATGCTGGACTGCTGGCAGAAGGACCGGAATTCCCGGCCCCGCTTCGCCCAGATCGTCAGCTCCTTGGACAAGTTGATCCGGAACCCGGCCAGCCTCAAGATCGTCTCACGGGGCAACGGAGGGTGAGTCGGGGGGGGGGGGCACGGCACGCGCACACACACCCCCCAGTCAGACCCAGCCTCCCAAAGCTGCCCGTTGAACTGGCCAAGCGTCGGTGGTCGGACCACCACGACTGCACTGTTCTGGGGTTTCCTGAGCCTCCAATAGTTGAGCCACATTGCACTTTTGGCGGTAAAACGGGAGTTGCGCCACAGGGATCTTATCGCCGAAGAATGTTTCTCTTTGGCCCATACAAGGTGTTGCGCGTAACACGTGATCACCCTGGTTTGGGACCATGGCACCAGTGGGGAAATGGCCTCAGCTCCCCTGCCACATTGTTTTTCTGGCCAAAAACAGCCGGGGGGGGGGGGCACATCCAATGTTCCCCCTAAGATGGGTTAGTGTGAGCTGGCTCACAGTTTTTTATCAGTTTTTTAGCCTCCAGTTCACACATTTTTGCCTTCGCTCAGGAAGGATGGGGCTCCACAGCAGACTCATTTATGCAGTAGCCAAACGGCTTGCTCACAGCTCTATTGCCAGTAGCTCACAGAGTAGAATTTTTGCTCACAAGCAGTGTTCCCTCTAAGCTGAGTGAGTGTGAGCTAGCTCACAGTTTTTTAGCCTCCAGTTCACACATTTTTGCCTTCGCTCAGGAAGGATGGGGCTCCAGAGCAGACTAATTCATGCAGTAGCCAAACTTTTTGCTCACAACTTTAATGCCAGTAGCTCACAACGTAGAATTTTTGCTCACAAGGCTCCACAGCTTAGAAGGAGCATTTGTCATGTTTAGCGCATGTGCAGCCCCCTCATGGGGCAGATATGGCCCTCTCCAGAACATTTTGGGATGCAAAAACAGCACGGAGGAGAAGGCTGAAGCTCCGAATCCAGTGGCGGCTTCTTGTGTCCAGAGCCCCTCGGTTGGGCCTTTCCCTTCTTTTCTGTGCCCCCCCCCCCCGGCACATGTTAATCTCGGAGCATTTCTGGCTCTCAGACTGAAGCGTCCTTATGGAGAACCCAGGAGTCGCGGTGCCTGCTTCTCCGCTTGGACTCCCAGACTGCCTTGAAGACCCTTCCTGGCACTCGCCCCTGCTGGATCCGGGGTCTCTCTTGTCTTGGGCGGTGGCGAAGCCTCCTTGCTCCCTCACGAGCCGATCGTATCCCCCCCCCGGGTATCCTAGATCCCACCTTTGACTCCTCTGCGTCCTCTCTCTCTCTCGGCCGCAGGCCATCTCACCCGCTGCTGGACCAGCGCCTGCCGCACTACTCCTCCTTCGGCTCGGTGGGCGAATGGCTCCGGGCGATCAAAATGGGCCGCTACGAAGAGAACTTTGCGACGGCCGGCTTCTCCTCCTTTGAACTGGTCAGCCAGCTCTCGACTGAGTGAGTGGGCCTGCACGGATGCGCCGGGGAGGGGGGGCTGAGCGGGGAGGGGGGCCGCCGCCGCTACTGACTTCCACTCTGTCCTGGCCAGTTTGGTGTAGTGGTTCAGTGCACAGACTCTAATCTTGGAGAACCAGGTTTGATTCCCCACTTGTCCACTTGCGCCTGCTGGACGACCTTGGGCAAGCCATAGTTCTGGGAGAGCTGTTCTTGAAAAAGAGCAGTTTCTGTCAGAGTTCTCTCAGCCCCACCTGCCTCCCAGGGTGTCTGTTGTGGAGAGGGGAAGGGAAAGGAGTTTGTTAGCCGCTCTGAGACACCTTTGGGTAGTGAAGGGCGGGGTACAAATCCAATCTCTTCTCTTCTCCTCCTCCTCCTCCCCAGAGATCTGCTCCGAGTCGGGGTGACGCTGGCCGGCCACCAGAAGAAGATTTTGTCCAGCATCCAGAACATGCGTGTCCAGAGCAAGCCCGGCCCGTCCGTCGGGACCAAAGCGGGACTTTACTGACCCGGGTGGTGCCTTGAGTCTGGTCAGCCTCTCTGGGCCCCTCCGACAAATAGGATTCCGGTGGTGAAGCGGGGGGGGGGGTGTCTGTGATTTGGGGAGCCGGTTGCCTCAGGCCCCACTCCCGTTTCTGGTTTCCTTTTCTCCTTTGGAAGAGGATCGTCACTGGGGCATCAGCCCCTGCCTCCTCAACAGATTCTCCTTTCCCCCTTTTTAAAAAGACTTGCGCTCTGGGGCAGGGAAGATGGAAGACTCCTTTTTCCCACCGCAGTCATTTTATGAAATGGCTGCTTGGGATCTGCAGATACTGCTGGCTGCTTGCTCAGTTCAGCCGTGTTGGCAGAGGTGGCGGCCATCTCTCCGTCTCTCCCACCTCTGGCCCTTCGACTGGGTCTCCCTGGCGGCTCGTGCAACCGCCCAGCCCTCAGTGCCTTGGCCTGACTCTTCAAAGAACAGTTAGGTAGGAATTCCAAAGGTGACCTCATGTTTACCCCGTTTCCCAGAATGCACTTGTGTGGAAAATGGGTGCACTTCTCTCATCTTCAGGGGCAGCAGCCCCACCTGTGGACTTGCCAAGATGGCTGCCTGGAGGATTGCCTCCGGAAATGGCACCTGCACGGAAATGCGCATGAGGAGTGAAATTTTTATGCTGTTTTTCAGGGTAAACAGTTTTTTTCAGGGTGGCTGCTCTGTCTAGCGGTGAGATCTCAAAAAATGGAGATTCTTGACTTGCGGCTCCGTTTTTAAATGACTTTTAACTCTTTCTTGCCTTGCCCTCCTGGTGCCCTGCCTGGAGGATTTGTTTGGGGTAAATCACCAGAGGCCTTCAGGACCAGCCGTCTTCCCTCCTTTGTGGGTCATGGGAGCACCGTGGCTCATGATCTGCAGACTTCCCCAGATGGGGAGTCTCTTACTTGAAACCAAATCGGCTCCTGGGTCAGCCTGAGAAAGGAGTGGGGGGTGGGGAGTCTGGAATGCAGCAAACCCACCCACCCACCCCCGGTCTGAATGCCAAAGAATGGTTCGTATTGGCGGGATGTGGCCTGTATAGAAGTGGGACTTTCTGGCGATGTGGTATCTATGCTGAACTGTGGGATGACATCCTCAAGGGCAGGAGTGACGCGGTCACCCTCCGCACCATGATGTGGGAACGAGAGACTGGCCTGGGGAAACTCATCCCTGAGATGGCATGAACCCTTATAGTGATGTAACCATTTGACAATCAGAAAACTCTGCACTGTCCAACGATGTCAGTGTGATGACGTCACAGGAGAACAAAAGCAACGCTTTGAATTCTGGGGGATCCAGCGTTGGTCGTATGAGACCGAGAGGCGCTCGAAGAATGCCAAGAACATGGCCGCTAGACTGTGATATCCGCGTGGTGGAGATGCAGGCCTCTGCAGTGTCAGTGGCGTACGGGGAGGCTACCATGGAGAAGCTGAAGCTGGAGAAGGGCTTGCCGGTGGCTCTCTTGGATGAGGATGACATCAACGTCATGTGCCTCTGGACCAAGCGAGGGCGCTGGTGGATGATGTCACAAGAGCCAGCCTGTGAGGTCATTAATAAGCACTGCTTCTTTTGTATCCGTTTTTTAAACCTTCATATTGAAGGTGGTGATGTTGATTTTTATTAAAAAATTGTATCTTGTAAACCAAAATCACGGGAAAGGCTTGGGATGGGGGGAGCAGGAGGAAGGGGGGGGAAGAGTTGCTGGGGTGGGGGAGAGAGATTTTGATGCTGAAATTGTCACAGCCTTCCTTGTCTGAGCAGGTCCAGAAGTGTCAGGGTTCCTTCACCAGGTCCCAGAGGGGATCTACTGTCTTCCTGGGACTGTGAATTTCTTTTTGCTTCTTAGAAGGAATGCTGGTTGTCTGATCCAGCCGGGATCGATTTGGGACTGAAGAGAGTCTCCTCCCGTGGGTGCCTTTGGGATCCAGCGCCTGAGACTTCACCGGGGGATCTTCCCTCCGTATCCAAAACAGAATGGGGGAGGGGGGGGTTATTGAGACTTCTGCATGCCCCCCCTGCCCTAATCGTTGACCTGCCACTCCCCTTTTCGCCTCCTGTCTGTCAAGGGGGTGGGACGGTCATGGGTGAACTTGCTGCAGATTGGGGGGCGGGGGCGGGAGTCTCAGAAGGGAGAAACATCTGAAAGGCCTGCTCTCCCCCCCCCCCCCCTACAAAATGCTAATTTAAAAATGTAATGATCCTTTTTGTTTGTTTAATAAAAGGTGCTCTTTTTTAAAAAATGGGACACGAGAGATTTGCAGTGGACACAAAGAGGCTGGCGATGGGCGTGGGGGCTGAAAGAGACAGGGTGGCAGGAAGGGGCCCCCCCCCCAGTCGTTCTTGGTGCTCTCCCAGGGAGAAGGAAAGTGGACTGGTCAACAGCCCTGGGGTGGGCAGAGCCACTGTGTGTGTGGGGGGGGGAGACTTGTGGGCCCTCTTGGCCAGCTAAAAGCAGAAGGGTCCACCCCTCCAGGCATTCTCCCCCCAGTTGCTCTATGGCTGGAGCAAAAAACCGGGACACCCCCCCCCCAGTGTTCCCTCTAAGCTGAGTTAGTGTGAACTTCCCAAGGGCAGTCCCTGGATGGCAACAAAATCCCAGGAGGAGGTAGTGGGATCCAACAGATCTCCTCCTCCTGGTCTTACCTCTGCCTTTGTGGGAAGCCAGTGATGAAGCCGCTCTGGAGTCGGAATTCCTGGGTTAACTGCTCAGCTGTGGGGTAGAGAAGGAAGGGAGGGGAGTGTCCGTCCGTCCCCACCCCAGGCAGGAAGTTGGAAGGGAAACCGGCTGAGCTCAAACTCATTAGGGAGAAGAATCCTTTGCAGGGAGGGGAAGCTGGAGGTCAGATTCCTTGTCCAGACACAATGGGGGGGGGAGGATGGGGTTAATGGGCCCCCCTCCTCTGATTTATGGGCCCACCCGCTTGGCTCCTCTCCCTCCGCAATCTGTGGCTGGTGTGTTCCTACTTTCCAGCCAGCCTGTAGTAAACAGCTCCTTCCTGCATGGAAAAGCTGCCCGGCCTCTCAGCTTCCAGCACGTCCAGTTCTGCAGACCCGGGCACGGATTCGAGTCCCAGTCCCTTTGTTTTTTAAAAGAAAAATGTGAATCCCGTGCTTTTAATTTGATTTTGTTTTTATTTTTGACGTTTGCTTTGGTGGGGGGGGAAGTATTCTCAAGCCTTCCTTAATGAATCTTATGGTAACGATACGCTGCAGCAGGGTGCCCCCGGCCGATTCCCTGCGCTGTGCCCAGATCTCCGCTCAGAGGGGGAACTGAGCAGTTTGGATTTCTGCAGTCATTTCTCCAAGGCATTTCCTCCAGCCCAGCCTTGTTTTCCCCCTAGCTCCAGTTTGTAGCGTATCATCTCAATGGAGGGATGGGATGGGAAACAAAGTCATATTTGGTATTTTTGCCACGCGTAGGACTGTTTAGAGCATCTCATGGCTAGCAGTGCAGAGAACAACTCTCCCAAGTGTTGCTGTTCAGTCACACAGTCGAGTCCGACTCTTCGCGACCCCATGATGGACCCCATCATGCCAGGCCCTCCTGTCTTCCGCCATCCTCCAGAGTTTGCTCAATTTCATGTTCGTTGCATCAATAACACTGTCTAACCCAGATCACCGCAGACTGTGACAGCAGCCATGAAATTAAAAGACGCCTGCTCCTTGGGAGGAAAGCGATGGCGAACCTGAACAGCATGATAAAAAGTAGAGACATCACCCTGCCAACAAAAGTCCGCATGGTCAAAGCAATGGCATTCCCAGTAGTCATGTATGGCTGCGAGAGTTGGACTATAAGGAAGGCCGAGCGCCGAAGAATAGATTCTTTTGAACTGTGGTGCTGGAGAAGACTCTTGAGAGTCCCTTGGACTGCAAGAAGATCAAATCAGTCAATCCTAAAAGAAATCAACCCTGACTGTTCCCTGGAAGGCCAGATAATGAAACTGAAGCTCAAAGACTTTGGCCACCCAATGAGAAGGGAGCACTCACTGGAGAAGACCCTGATGCTGGGAAAGATTGAAGGTCAAAGAAGACGGGGACAGCAAAGGATGAGATGGTTAGACAGTGTCATAGATGCAATGAACATGAAGTTGAGCACACTTCAGAGGACGGCGGAAGACCAGAAGGCCTGGCGTGATCTGGTCCATGGGGTGGCGAAGAGTCGGACTCGACTGTGCGACTGAACAACAACAACAAACCATCTCATCCTTTGCCGTCCCCTTCTTTGACCTTCAAGCTTTCCCACGTAGGACTATGTTATTAGTGACTCCAATCTGCCAAGTAGGTCTGTGTTATTAATGACTCCTGGTGCTGGGGGGTTGGGCCACAGATCCATCTTGACTACAGGCGGTTCAGGGTATTTTGCCACCCTCGCCAAGGGCTGGTGCTCACTGCCTGGGCTGGGCAATGCCGCAGGGCATGGCTTGGACCTGGCTGGAAGCAGGCTCGTAGCCAGAATTTTGTAGCCTGTGCGGCAAATTGTTTTCTGCTGGGGCTGAAGTTCTCAGTGCAGAAAGAAAAGCCATTTAGCCAATAGGAAGCTGGTACCAGGATAGATCTCTAAACTGCAAGCTGTCACCCAGTTTAGATGACAGTTCTCAGCTGCTGCAAGTTAATCACTTCTGCCAGCCTAAGCATCCATTCTGAGAACAAGCTGGCAGGTGGGGGTGATGACGTCTATGGTCAAGAAAGCCAACACTTAAGCAAAAACTGGCTAATTAATAGGAAACAGAGAGTGAGTATAAATGGGAAAGTTTCTCAGTGGAGGGTGGTAAGCAGTGGGGTACCATAGGGATCAGTACTCGGTCCGATGCTTTTTAACTTGTTTATTAATGATTTGGGGTTGGGAGTAAGCAGTGAAGTGGCTAAATTTGCGGATGATATGAAGTTGTCCAGGGTGGTGAAAACCAGTGAAGATTGTGAGGCACTCCAAAGGGATCTGTCAAGGATGGGCAAGTGGGCGTCAACATGGCAAATGGGGTTCATTGTGGCCAAGTGCAAGGTGATGCACATTGGAGCCAAAAATCCTAAATATAAATACACATTGATGGGGTCTGAACTGGCAGAGACTGATCAAGAGAGAGATCTTGGAGTTGTAGATAACTCACTGAAAATGTCGAGACAGTGTGCGACTGCAATAAAAAAGACCAACGCTATGCTGGGGATTATTAGGAAGGGAATTGAAAACAAATCAGCCAGTATCAGAATTTTTTGTTGTTCAGTCGCACAGTCGAGTCCGACTCTTCGCGACCCCATGGATCAACTCCCTCCAAGCCCTCCTGTCTTCCGCCGTCCTCTGAAGTGTGCTCAATTTCATGTTCGTTGCATCGATGACACTATCTAACCATCTCATCCTTTGCGACTGATTTGATCTTTTTGCAGTCCAAGGGACTCTCAAGAGTCTTCTCCAGCACCATAGTTCAAAAGAATCTATTCTTCGGCGCTCGGCCTTCCTTATAGTCCAACTCTCGCAGCCATACATGACTACTGGGAATACCATTGCTTTGACCATGCGGACTTTTGTTGGCAGGGTGATGTCTCTACTTTTTATGATGCTGTTTAGGTTCGCCATCACTTTCCTCCCAAGGAGCAGGCGTCTTTTAATTTCATGGCTGCTGTCACAGTCTGCGGTGATCTGGGATCCCAGGAACAGAATGCCCCTGTATAAATCGATGGTGCGACCTCATTTGGAGTACTGTGTACAGTTCTGGTCATAACACCTCAAAAAGGATATTATAGCATGGGGAAAAGTGCAGAAAAGGGCAACTAGAATGATCAAAGGGTTGGAGCACTTTCCCTATGAAGAAAGGTTAAAGTGCTTGGGGCTCTTTAGCTTGGAGAAACGACGACTGAGGGGTGACATGATCGAGGTTTACAAGATTATGCATGGGATAGAGCAGGTAGAGAAAGAAGTACTTTTCTCCCTTTAGACAAGAACTCGTGGGCACTCCATGAAATTGCTGAGCGGTCGGGTTAGAACAGATAAAAGGAAGTAATTCTTCACCCATCTTCACACATGGAATTCACTGCCACAGGAGGTGGTGGTGGCCACAGGCATGGACAGCTTCAAGGGGGAATTAGATAAGCATATGGAACAGAAGTCCATCAGTGGCTATTAGCCACAAGGGATAGATAAGAACTCTCAGTCTGGGGCAAGGGATGCTCTGTATTCTTGGTGCTTGGGGGGGGGGGCAACAGTGGGAGGGCTTCTGGTGTCCTGGCCTCACTGCTGGTCCTCCTGATGGCCCCTGGTATTTTTGGCCACTGTGTGACAGAGTATTGAACTAGATGGGCCATTGGCCTGATGCAACATTGGCTTCTCATATGTTCTTAAGCAGAAAAACTCTGAAAGGAGACATTTTTGACACAGAAGGGGTCCTAGAGGTCACCTACTCCAACCCCCTTGCTCAGTGCAAGAATGAGTCAACGACAGCACACCACTCTGCTTAAAGAAGTGCACGCCTTTAAAAAAACGTTTTAAAATCATTGAAAAAAAGCATTTACAGGAGAAATGCTTGTGTGGCCGTGCCTTTAAGAAAGGGGGTAAAGCCCCGTGTAGCTACAGGCCTGGCTGGAAGTGGCACCAGCAGGGATGCTGCGGGTGGCTGGCAGAGTGCGGAACCACTGTAGTGCCCTGGCAGCCCTCTCACTGTGACGCCCCAGAAGTTGCTTGTGCGCCAGGGACACCATTGCTTTGCTACGCCTGCCTGCCTGCCACTCTTGAATGTCAAAGCCCGTCCCACGTAAACACTGGCATGCAGTGTGGCCTGCGGACCAGGGAGTGGGGGGTTGGGTTCAGCTCTGCACTGTGGAACCTTCCTAGAGGAGGCATGGTCCTTAGGCACCCTGAAGCGATGGGCCAGGGCGGAAGGGCACCCAAAGCAGCCCTGTTGCTACCCTGCTCTCCTGTGACTTTGGAGTCCATTGCGGGAAGCGGCTCCTGGGCCCACTCTGAGCCCTCCTCCCTTCCTTTGGCAAGGGTGTGGTCCCTCTTCCTCTCACCTCTGTCAGTTTGGTGTCGTGCTTGAGTGCGCGGACTCTAATCTGGGAGAACCGGGTTTGGTTCCCCACTCCTCCACTCGCACCTGCTGGATGACCTTGGGCAAGCCATAGAGCTGTCCTTGAAAAAGAGCAGTTTCTGTCAGAGCGCTCTCAGGCCCCGCCTACCTCACAGGGTGTCTGTCTGTGGTGGGGAGGGGAAGTTTGTCAGCCGCTCTGAGACACCGAGTGAAGGGCGGGGGTGTAAACCCAATCTCCTCTTCTTCACGGGGAGGGGAGGAGTGTCCTTTTCCAGGGCCCTTTTTGCCTCCCGATCTGCCCCTGTTGGGGAGGCATGGCACCACATCATGCCCCTGCCCTGGGCCCAGTGAGACTGGCATGAGTTAGGGTGGCAAAGTCCTCCTCCACGCTGTGCTGGAGCTTCCCCCTCCCCCTGCTGCCCTTGAGTTCCGCAACTACACAGATTCACAGAATAGTCACTGATTTGATCTAAGGCAGATTTGTGGAGTTTTCCAGTCCTTGCAGGATTTCTTCTTTTTCACGGTGGGGCGGTGGGGGAGGGCAGGTCTTTGGGGAGCAGCCTGGAATCCTCCCATTCCCCCAGCCCGGATCCAGAGGCGGCTGTGATCCCCCCCCCCACCACGTTTTTAAGATGATGTCCCTTGCGGAACCAGATGGACGTCTCCACCAATTTGCCATGTGAAACGTGCCACCTGTCTCTGCTTTGAACGGGCTGGGCACGTGGTTCGTCTTGCCCTGCAAAACACTACAGTGCCGGGGGAGGGACACGTGAGGCGTTCCCACACACAGTTTGAAGACAAGAAGAGGAGAATGAGAGGTGGGAAGTGGTCTGCCAAGACAGCTGGGCCCGCGGGAGGAAAAGATGGCTGGCCCACATCCTCCACAAATCCCTAGGCAGGCAGTGACACCCTGTGGCTGGACCAAAAAAAATCCCTTGTGTGAAACTGCAGGCACATCGCTCCTTGGAGACCACGTGGCCAAGCTGCAATTTAAGGCAGAGCTCGGAAGGCTTCAGCCCCATTTAGGGTTGCCAACCTCCAGGCGGGGCCTGGAGTTCTCCCAGTTTGGTATTGTGGTGAAGTGCGCGGACTCTAATCCAGGAGAACCGGGTTTGATTCCCCACTTCTCCACTTGCACCTGCTGGATGACCTTGGGCAAGCCATAGTTCTGATAAGAGCTGTCAAGAGCTCTCTCAGCCCCACCTACCGCACAGGGTGTCTGTGGTGGGGAGGAGAAGGGAAAGGTCCACTGCTGGACTTCCTGATGGCACTGGTGTTTCTGGCCACTGTGTGATACAGAGTGTTGGACTGGATGGGCCTTTGGCCTGATCCAACATTGGCGTCTCTTATGTTCTTAAGGAGTTTGTCAGCCGCTCTGAGACTCCCTTGGGTAGTGAAGGGCGGGGGATACATCCAATCTCTTCTCCTCCTCCCAGAATTACAGCTAATCTGAGTCCAGTGGCACCTTTTAAGACCAACAAAGTTTAATTCTAGGTATAAGCTTTTGTGTGCGTGCATGACCTCAAACATGGTCCTATTGCTTCAGAATCAGATCAACACCGGCTACCCACCTGAAGCGAATCTCCAGACAACAGACATTAGTTCCTCTGCAGAAAACAGCTGCTTTGGAGGGCAGACTCTGGCACTGTACCCTGGTAAGGCCCCTCTCCTCCCCAAACCCCACCCTCCCCCAAATTTCCAGGTGTTTCCCAACCCAGATCTGGCAACCCTGTAAATGTCTGTTTCAAATACTAGCTCTGGACAAGGAGAGCCAACGACAGTGCCGTTGGGCACGTGCAGTGTCTTTTCCTGAGCAGCAGCTGGTTTGCAAAAAGTGCAGCTGAGGCACAGACCTGCCTAAGGGGCCCTGAGTGTGGGCTCCGTCTCCGTGTTCCAGGCTAGGGCTAAATAATCTGTGACAACTCAAGAGTAAAGGGAATACACTCCAGATGCAGAGAATACACTCTATGCAGGGAATACACTCTATTCTGCTATGGTCAGGCCCCACCTGGAGTACTGTGTCCAGTTTTGGGCACCACATTGTAGGAAGGATGTTGACAAGCTCAAGCAGAATAGGCGCACGCCGGCGCGATCACACCGAACAAGTCTGTCTGCAGCCCGGGGCAAACCATTTGCTAGTAGATCCTTGCAGGTACTTTTTAACTGCGCATCTTTGGCGGCACGCTACAGGTTGGCCATGGGTGCGCTACACTTGCCAGATGTTGCGGTGTGATCGCGCCCCGAAAATCCGCCCAGCATTCATGACTTTCGCTCGGTAAATTCTCACTGTGACCAGGGCCTGAGTAGATGTAATTGACCTCAAGGTCCTGATGGCTTGCTTCAGTATCAAGCCGCTTTGTGTGTGTTCATGCATTCCCTCTTGCAGGCAGTTCCCAAACCAGAACTCTTTTTGTAGCCAGTGGGGTGCAGCAAGTTGAGAGAATGGGGGAAAGAAATCTCTTTTATTTCTGTACAAATTAAAACCTTGTTCCAATCGGTTACCAGGGATAGCCGCAACAGAACCGGATGGCTGCTTGCAGCAGAACTTTGCGTGGAGAGGGCTGAGATGGGTCACCCAGAGAGGCAGGCAGAGCAGCAGTTCGCAAGCACAGGGGTGCTTTTGTCTGGGGGGGGGGCGGTGTCCTTCGGCCCTGTCTGGGCTTCGTCAGGGGCGTGAAACCTGCAGAAAGAGGAACAGAGGAAGCAGGGCGATCAGCCCCAACCCAAAACATGTTTCCATGGATGTAAGACCCTACTGCCGCCCCCCCGTTTCTCAATGGATGGGTTGCCAACCTCCAGGTGGCGCATGGAGAACTCCCAGTATTACGACTGATTTCCAGACGACCGAGATCAGTTCACCTGGAGAAAATGGCTGCTTTGGAGGGTGGACTTTATGGCATTGTTCCATGCTGAGGTCCCTCTCCCTTGGCTGGGGGGGGGGCAGGGTGGAAATTTAATAAATAAATACAAATCCCACCTTCCCCAGGCTCCAGCCCCAAGTCTCCAGGAATTTTCCAACCCAGAGCTGGCAACCCTATGGCTCATTTGCCGCCAGGGCTGGCGTGTGCAGGATCTCTGGCTGCAACCCTGCACACACTTGCCTTCCCCAGACTTAGAATCACGGAATCATAGAGTTGGAAGGGACCTCCAAGGTCCTCTAGCCCAACCCCCAGTACAATGCAGGGAATTCACAAATACCTCCCTCTCCACACCAGCAGTGACCCCCTGTTCCACACCCAAAAGATGACAAAAAAACCTCCAGGATCCCTGGGGGCCAAACTGACCCGGAGAAAAATTGCTTCCTGACCCCAAAGTGGCGATCAGCATTTCCCTGGGGGTTTAAGAAAGGGCCACGAGAACTAAGCACGGAGGCGACCCTTCCTGCCTTCCCTCTGCCTAAGTTCGCAGCATCCGCATGGCTGTCCGATGGCCATCTAGCCTCTGTTTGAAAAACTCCCAAGAAGGAGCGCCCGCCACCTCCCAAGGAAGCCTGTTCCACTGAGGAACCGCTCCAACTGTCAGGAAGTCCTTCCTAATGTTTAGCCAAAAACTCTTCTGATTCAATTCCAACCCGCTGGTTCTGGTCTGACCTTCTGGGGCAACAGAAAGCAACTCTGCGCCATCCTCTAGAAGACAGCCCTTTGAGTACTTGAAGAGGGTTCTCCTATCACCTCTCAGTCCTCTCCAGGAAATGAGTAGGCCGTAAGGATCCAACTCAACAGTATCTCTCTGCGACTCCCAACCAGTTTTTGAGACCTCTGTGTAGGAGTTTTCTACTAGCCTACCTGGCACTAAAAACCAGCGTTGAAGGTTATTTCGGGAGTAGTGTTGGGGAACGGGACGATTATTAATTAATCTCCAGCTGCCTTGGGGACACAACCAATGCTCCGTCTAAACTGCGGAGTCCTGTGAGCAAAAATTCTACCTTGTGAGCTACTGGGCATTAAAGTTGTGAGCGAGCAATTTGGCTACTGCATAGATTAGTTTGCTCTGGAGCCATCCCTTCCTGAGCGAAGGCAAAAATGTGTGAGCCGGAGGCTAAAAAACTGTGAGCTAGCTCACACTCACTCAGCTTAAAGGGAACACTGGACACAACAGAAGGGCTGCAAATTAACGAAGCTGGACTTTGGCGCTTAGAGGAGCCAAAGCCATTTCCTTGTGCTCCCGGCCCGGGTGGTCAGTCAGGAAGAGAACCCCTCCCTGCTTTCCACAGGCTGGCCCAAGCCCTTTTGGTCCTCTCCGAACTGACTTGGCCGCAAAGAGGGGAAAGTCTCAGATCCGCTCTCTGCTCTGTTCCAAGGCCGGGTCTCTGTCCAAGCCCGATTCCTAAGTTCCCTGTGAACTCTGCAAACCTCCCCTCCCCTAACCAGTAGTTAAGATCTAAAGCAGAGGCAGTGGGCCTCGCTCAGCTCTTCTCTCTGCACATGCTCAGGGGCACTTTTTAGTGGTGCAGTGCTGGGTCCCAGGCTTCAAGAATGGTGCTGGGGCTGAAAGCCAGGATCGGGTTGCCAACTCCAGGCTGGGAAGTTCCTGGAGATGGGAGGTCCGGGACCAGTGTTCCCTCTAGGCTGAGTGAGTGTGAGCTAGCTCACAGTTTTTAAGCCTCCGGCTCACACATTATTGTCTTCGCTCAGGAAGGAGGGCTCCAGAGCAAACTAATTTATGCAGTAGACAAATCGCTCACACAACTTTAACGCCAGTACCTCACAAAGTAGAATTTTTGCTCACAAGCTTAGAGGGAGCATTGGTGGGGATCTCCTATATTACCATTGATCTGCAAAGGACAGAGATCAGTTTCCCTGGAGGAAATCTGCTTTGGAGGGTGGACTCTCTGGGGTTACTGGGCTGGGAGCTGGGAGGAACCCCGAAGGGAAGGGAGATGTAGTGGTTAGGAGCACAGACTCTAATCTGGGAGAACAGAGTTTGATTCCCCACTCCTTCACATGCAGCTGCTGGGTGACCTTGGGCAAGCCACAGATCTCTCAGAGCTGTTCACTCAAGGACAGTTCTGGAAAGATCTCTCTCAGCCCCACCTACCTCACCGGGTGTCTGTTGTGGGGACAGGAAAGGAGTTTGTAAGCCCCTCTGAGACTCCAGGTGAAGGGTGGGATATGAATCCAATCTCTTCCCCCTCCCCCCTCCCCAGGCTCTGACCCCCGAATTTCCCAACTGGGGGTTGGCAACCCAAGTGCCAAGGGAAGGTTTGGTTTCCTCCCCCCCCCCCAATTTTTTCCTGCAGGCTGAGAGAAAGGATTATTGCCTTTGCTCCAGCGTGGTGCCAGGGTGCAGTGGTCAGTGTGCTGGAACAAGTCCCGGGTTCAGATCTTGCTTCTGTCATGAAGCTTTCCAGCTGCCCTTGAGCCAGTCTCTCAGCCTTGCCTACCTTGCAGGGCTGTTGCCGGGGGGGACCACGCACTGCCACTCTGAGCTCCTTATGGGGCCTCATGGGATAAAAGTGGACTCCGCGATCCTACAGCCGCACTCACCATTAGCACCCGAGGCCGCTGAGGGTCCCGATCCGGTCGAGCTTGATCCCAAAGCACCCTTGCTGGGCCATTTTCTTGGTGTGTCCTCGGAACTTCTTTGGGGTGTTCACGAAATCTTTGAAGAGGTGGAGCCAGGCGTGTTCGGAGGGGGCGCCAGAGGGCTCCCGGGGAGGACGTGGCCTGTTCAGGAGCTGGGAGAAGGAGCCCTGGAGGGCCGAGGGGGGGTCCCGCTCACGGCTCGACAGCAGAGCAGCCAGGTCCTCCCCCAGGAGCTCCAGCAAGGCCTGAAAGGGGAGGAAGAAGTAGGGGGGGCGCTTAAGGGCTTGCTGCTGTAAACCGAGGGCCCCCCAGTCCCAACACACCAGCATCTGCCCCACATAGAGTTGCCAGATCACCCCCCCCCCAGCCTCCAGCAGATCCCGGTTGGGAAACTCCGGGAGATGGGGGGGGGCTCAGCAGTGGGGCCCAAGGCCACAGATCCCACCCTCCAGAGCATCCATTTTTCTCCCTCTAGGGGAACTGCTCCCTCTAAGCTGTGGAGTCCTGTGAGCAAAAATTCTACTTTGTGAGCTACTGGCATTAAAGTTATGAGCAAGTGCATAGATCAGTTTGCTCTGGAGCCCCATCCTTCCTGAGCGAAGACAAAAAATGTGTGAGCCGAAGGCTAAAAAACTGTGAGGGAACACTGGTCTGGAGATGTAATTCCAGGGGGCTCCCCAGGCCCCACCTGGGGGCTGGCATCCCTAGCTGAGGGGAGGGACCTCCGGAAGCGATCCTGCCAGAGAGCCAAAGCGGCCGTTTTCTCCAGACTTGTGTTGTCTGGGGATCCGCTGCAATCCCCGGGGGGGGGGATTTTTGGGCCGCCCAAATTCCCCAGCATCCCGGGGTCCAGGCAGTCTGTGTCCTCCGGGGAAGGCGGAAGGGTGCCTGCTCCAGCAGGAAGGGAACAGGCTCCCCTGAGACGGAGACTGGGCTGGGAGTGACCTGGGAGGGAGGGGGGGAGGCCTGATGGGCTGGGGAGCTCATGTGGGGGCTCCGGACTCCTGGGTCCTCCTCGACCTACCTGGGACGAGTGAACGGGACTCTGGGAGACCAGAGGCAGGAGGACCAAGCAGAGGAGGGGGAGGGTGGCCTTCATCCTTGGCCAGGGGGATTCCTTCCAGTTGGGGCTCCGGATGGGGGGTGGGTGCCTGAGGGGCTGGGCAGGCGGTGACTGGCTCTCCCTTGGACCCGGCCTGGGCTTTTATCAGGGTGCTCGGCTCCCCCCCCCACTCCCCCGCAGCCATCTCCCCGGGCAACAGCAGCCACCCCTGCAGGCAGCACAGAGGACGAGCAGGGTGCCCGTGGGGGGGGGGCTTTTGTCCCCCACTGAAAGGCAGACTAGAGGCCAGTGTTGCCTAGGGGATGAGTTACGGGAAGGGGGGGACAAAGGAAGGCGGGGGGGGGGGCTGAACAGGTCCTCTGGCTGGAGGGAGGAGAGAGAGAGAGCGGCAGGCCAGTTGGGAGTGGGCAGGGTGGCGAGGGGGGTGGAGAGAAGTGGAGAAGAGGGGGAGAAACGCCCTGCAGCGATGAGGCTTCCATGGGGGCTGTCCTGGGTCCGGTGGACCCGGGGGTGGGTCTGACCCAACCCCCCCCCTCGCCCAGCGGCCTCAGGCTCCAGTCTTCATTCCTGCCCATGCCGCCTGGCACCCCCTTGGCACCCCAGTCCCAGGTGCCACGTGCTCCTCTTCCCTTCTAATCGAAGGGCACCCAATTCCTCCACCCCACTCCAATGACCTTTCCCCCCCCAGGCCTCTCCCCCCTTCCTTGCAGAGCGAGCCCCCTTTTCCTAACCCCATCACAAGGGGAGACCCGGAGGTGCCACCGAAACATCCCTGGCGAAGAAAAGGACCAGCCGATTCTTTCTGCTCTCCAGGGAGGTTTCCCCAGAGACGGTCAAAAGTCACCCCGGAATGGCAGCCTCTCCATTCTCCTCCGTCATTCTGGACTCAGGAAGGGTGGGGGGATGGGGAGGGGGGGCATGGATCTGGGGGGCCTTTCCCCATAGGGGGCGCCACACTCCAGGGGCTCAGTGGGGAAGGGGTGCAGAGCACGGGGGAGGGGGGTGGTTTCAAACACCAAACAATGTAGGGCTTGGAAGCTTGGAAAAAAAATTGGGCGCTTTGGCTTGGCAGGGGCGGGGGGGGGGGGTTAAAAAAGGTGCCATTTCGACCCAAACTGCTGAAAGGATTGTGTTGAATGACACCATCTCGGTTCACCAAACAAAATCGCTTCTGGGAAACATTCAGCTGGGACTTGAACTTTTAGGTGATAGAGGAGGATCAGCTGGGATGTAACTGAGAGGCCTCTAAATTCTGCACGAAAAGCAAGAGTTCGGAGGTCTCCTACTGCAGACCCATCGCTTTGGATGGCACCAAATCTCCTTGGGATTAAAGAGCCCGGAAAGCTAG
Source organism: Gekko japonicus (assembly GCF_001447785.1). NCBI lineage: Eukaryota > Metazoa > Chordata > Lepidosauria > Squamata > Gekkonidae > Gekko > Gekko japonicus. Next base: position 1,084,287 of record NW_015172014.1, on the reverse strand, counting down.
TTCCATAAGGGCGCCCAGTGCCCTGCTGGTGGTCTTTGTCCATCACCTCCCCCCCCCCCCCCCGGGCTGTTTCTTTTATTTAGGGGATTCGCTGAGCAAATCGGCATTCCTGCCCTTTGTACCCTGGAAGCCCTGGAAACCAATTTCAAGCTGCTGGTGCCGGTGCTTTAAGGTCGAGGGAGAGCCATGGCCTTCAGCTGAGGTGACTAACTTTTTCTTGGCCATCCCCTCCTGCTTGCTGCAGGGAGGCTGGGGTTGCCAACCCCCCAGGTGACTCCTGGCTATCTCCTGGAATTACAACTGATCTCCAGATCACACAGATCAGTTCCCCCAGAGAAAATGGCTGCTTTGGAGGGTGGACGCTATGGCGTTAGACCCTGCTGAGACCCCTCCCCTCCCTAAATCCCGTCCTCCCCAGGCTCCACCCCCAAAGCCTCCTGGTATTTCCCAGACCAGAGCTGGCAGCCCTCAGGGAGGCAGGCCGGCCCGTGCCAAGGATCCCATCCATTCGCGAGGGTTTGTCCAGAGGCCTCTCTTTCTTCCACCTTTCACGGAGCCCAAACATTGCGATGCTAGAGCGCCCCCCAACACCAATTTGTGGTGCCCACCCGAGGGTCTTTAGAAAGTTGGAGAGGCTGGGTGGTACTTTTGCCTGGCAAAGCTTCTGATTGGCCAGCAGAGATTTGATTGGCTGTGCAGGTTTTTTAAAAACATTGCTTTGGCAGCAGCTGCCAGCAGAGCTGAAGGACCTTCAGTGTGGGTCTCAAGGTCAGCTGCGGCAGCCATTTTGTGGCTGGCTTTGCCTCCTGTGGCAGCCATCGTGTGGTGGTGCTCACCATGTTGGGTCAGGATTCCAAAGGTGCCCACAGGCTCAAAAAGGTTGCAGACACCTGTGCTAGAGCCACTGCAGGTTCCTGGCACCGCTCCAACAAGGCACTGGTTTGTCGTATGTGTTGGAAGTTCCAGATGCAATGCCCCCTGTCTCAGAGCTCCAGGCTGAGTGGCAAGAGAGGCTAGATAGCTAGACAGGCACACGGACCTTCCTTCCTGTTATCTACTCTTCTGCCACTGTCCTCTTCGATATGTAGATTGTGATCTCAGGGACCCATTTCCCCTTCCTCCTCCTCTCTCACTCTGAGAATGAAGACTTGCTCTCTACCAGCACGCACCAAGAGAGGGACACGCAGTCCTCTCTGGGCACCACGAGGCGGATGGCAGGAGACCCTCTCGCCATCCACCTCCATCCTTTAGCTAGGAAGAAGAAGAAGAAGAAGAAGAAGAAGAAGAAGAAGAAGAAGAAGGAAGAAGAAGAAGAAGAAGAAGAAGAAGAAGAAGAAGAAGAAGAAGAAGAAGAAGAAGAAGAAGAAGAAGAAGAAGAAATTGGATTTATATCCTACCCTTCACTCAGAGTCTCAGAGCGGCTCACAAACTGCTTTCCCTTCCCCTCCCCACAACAACCCTGTGAGGTAGGTGGGGCTGAGAGAGCTCTCTCGAGAACTGCCCTTGAGAGAACAACTCTGACAGAACTATGGCTTGCCCAAGGTCACCCAGAGCTGGCTGCATGTGGAGGAGGAGTGGGGAATCAAACCCGGTTCTCCCAGATTAGAGTCCACACACTTCACCACGACACCAAACTGGCTCCATCTGGAGGATTGCACTTCAACGGAAAAGCTGCCCAGTTCACATGGAGTTCAATAGTTTCACCTATTTCATTGCATAAGTAATGGAGAAGAACATCTCTCAAGCAACATCTCTCATCCAACACATAAGCTTCCATCGGGAGGATGGCAACCATGAGTCACAAGAATCCTGGGGTGCCGCCAGCTATCAGCTGCCTCCCAGAGAGTGCAGGAATCCCTGGGCTTGCCACAGGGGAGGGACACGTTCCTATCTTAAAATCCCAGATGTGGAAGAGCCCCAGATCCTGATCCTTTCCAGTCAAGGGCCTGGAGTTCTGGGAGGCAAATGGAGGCAGGTTGGGGGACCGCTCGGGAAGCAGGATTCCCGAGTTGGTTAGAATTCCAAGCTCTTTCCAAGCCAGCTGGCCAGACAAAGAAGGCCTGAGGATGACGTGGGCTACACAAAAGGCTGTCTGGGGGATACAAGTCTCTCTCTTTCCCCCCCTCCCCGGTCCCATGCCTCCCCCTTGATGGCTAAAAATAAGTATTTTGACCCTGGGCGTCCATTTTTTTTCTCTTCTTGGGGTGGGGTGGCGGCAGCAGCCAGCAGTGAATGGGGATCTTCGCAAAACGGGCCCTGAAGGCACAACGGCCTGGGTGCATTCCTGGCACGGGCCCTGGAGTCTCCCCTGCCAACTGCGGCATTCTCACTGGGATGATGTCAGTGGAGGCCTCGGCTTGCATGGGAGTTTGTGGGGGGGGGAGGCTTTTTCTCTTCCACAGTCGCCCCCCCCATCCCCCAGACATCGGGATTTGTGGGGACCCCAAAAGCAAAGACTATGCACAGAAAAGGCTTCTGTCGTTTGTCTTGGCTTGGGCCGCTGGTTTGGAAGGCAGGCCGCTGGCTCCTTCCCGTGCTTGGGAATTACTCCCTGGTGACCTCGCGGAGCATCAGGGCCCACCATCGCTGGCTTTGGCGCAATAGCGTCGTTTTCGGATTATGGAGCAAAATCGAGGGGGTAAGAGGCGGCAGCAGCAGCAGCGGCAGAGGGGTGAGCTCGGCCAAAACACGGGGAAACCAAGTGTGAAAAAACAAAAACTAAACCCAGAGGCGTAGAGAACGGACCTCTCCTGAGAAACTGAGGTGGAGGGTCTAAGCCGCCTGTAACCAACCAACAAGTCCCTTACAGTCTTTTGACAAATTTGAAAATGTACTTTTTGAAAATGCCCATTCAGTTGCATTGTATGTTTACGCACTGAAAATGGTCAGGTAGGGTTGCTGTTCCCTCTAAGCTGTGGAGTCTTGTGAGCAAAAATTCTACTTGGTGAGCTCCTGGCATTAAAGTTGTGAGCGAGCGATTTGGCTACTGCAGAAATTAGTCTCCTCTGGAGCCCCATCCTTCCTGAGCTAAGGCAAAAACGTGTGAGCTGGAGGCTAAAGAATGGTGAGCTAGCTCACACTAACTCAGCTTAGAGGGAACACTGGTTGCCAGCCCTGGATTGGATACCTGGATACTTTGGTGGTGGATCCAGGAGAGGGCGAGGTTTGAGGAGGGGAGGGGCCTCAGCATGGTACAATGCCATAGAGTCAACCATTCAAAGCAGCCATTTTCTCCAGGGGAGCTGATCTCTGTCAACTGGAGATCAGTAGTAAAAGCGGGAGCTCTCCAGGCCCCACCTGGAGGCTGGCAACCCTATGATCAGGGATGCAAGCCTGAGATATGTGGGACTTCTCTAGGTGTCTTCTCCCCCAACCCAGGATCACAGGAGCCTCTGCTCCAACACGTCTCCGTTTCCTGCCCTGAAAGCCTACAGACCTAGGGGTCCCATTTGCCCACTTATGGCGGGAAACCTCCAGAGAACTGCACACCTCGCCCACCAATGCTCAGCAGAGTGGTGGGCGGAAAGTGGGGCCTAAGTGGGTGGGTGCCATGGCCCTGGGGAGAAAGCTACAAGGGTAGCTCCAGCAATCATGAGAAACTCTATGGTAATCTAACCCTAATCTTACTGTAGAGCTTCTGGCAATTGCTAGAGCTACCCTTGTCACTTCTGGGTAGCTCTAGGAATTGTCAGGAACTCTATGGTCAGAACTTCCTATAAGTAGCTGCGGCAGCCTTATTTCTCTTTTTTAATTTTTCTCCTGGGATGCTGCTGTTGGCTGTGATGGTGAACTATTTGGATTCCAAATTAGGAGTTCTTAATCCAATAGTCACACGGAGGCAGTGCAGAGCTGTCTGCACTCTGCCATCACCTTGCCAAGCCCCCCTCACCCATGTGGCCTCCCAGACATCCTTTATAAAGACCAGAAGCCCGAGGCTTGGTCTGAGGCACCCGCCCACTCCATCATCTGAAACAACCTAAGTGGTCACTTGGCGCAGCCATCTTTTAGGCCGGCCAACAAAGTGGCCATGTGCTCTCCCAGTGGAGAATCCCAGGATCCTTTGTCATGTCACAAAGGATTCTGGGAGATTCTTCTTGGGTTGCCTAAAGCAACCCCTGGGGAGCTGGTCCTGAACAGAAGGTCCCCCACTTGCAGGCAATCTTGGGTTTTGGTGGAAGGAACAGCACTGAATGCTTGGTCAAGATGATCCCCCAGGTTCATTGGCTGACCAGACCCTGGAGAGTTCATGGCTCCCTCAAGTTTTGCCGGGGTACTCAGTGCCTGTTTGGGGCATACATGGGCCTGTCAAGGGCAGGTGGGCCTGGAGATCTCCTGGAATTACAATGAATCTCCAAGAAGAGATAAGTTCCCCTGGAGAAAATGGCTGCTTTGGAGGGTTGACTTTATGGGATTGTACCCACTGAGGTAGGAGCTGCGGTGGCTCAAGTGGTTAAGACGCTGAACTGCAGGCTGTGGAAGGTCGGTAGTTCAGCAGTTCGAGACCCGAGTGTGCCGCATGGCGGAGTGAGCTCCCGTCTCTAGTTCCAGCTCCTGCCAACCTAGCAGTTCGAAAGCAAGAAATTGCAAGTAGATAAATAGGTACCACTTCGGTGGGAAGGTAACAGCGTTCCGTGCGCCTTGGCGTTTAGTCATGCCGGCCACATGACCCTGAACAGCGCTGGCTCTTCAGCTTTGAAACGGAGATGAGCACCGCAACCCTAGAGTCGGACTCGACTGGCTTTCGAGCAAGGGAGCTTTTACCTTTACCTACTGAGGTACCTCCTCTCCCCAAACCTTCCCTTATCTGGGCTCTCGCCCCAAATTCCCAACATGGGGGTGGTAGCCCTGGGGGGGGGGGGCCTGGGGAGAGAGGGGGCCCAAAGGCAGCTTGTGCTGGGTGCTGGTTCATCTTGAAATATATGTTTGGTTCCCATCTCTCCCCCAGCCCCCACCTGCTCCCAAACGTACATTTGATCTGCAGTGAGCACTAAATAAGTGCAGTGGCCTTCAGTAAAGGTTGCTTGAAAATCAGGAATCTTGGAGTGCGGGTGGGGAGGACAGCGTGGAAGATGCCCCATTCTTGCCTGTGGGCACTGTGCCCCATTACCTAAAATGCCCTCTGATTTATGGCTGGTGTTTAGGGGAAGGCCATAAAGAGTTTTTACAGTAAGAGGAACAATGCAGGGGCAAGCTGTCAGCCAACAAGAAGGTCAGAGGGAGGTACCCATGTCCCCATGCCAATCGGCCTGATTCTCTCTGCCAACAAGCCTCAGAGACCCAGCTTTGGAAGGAGGTCTTGCAGCCAGACGCTGCCTTGTGCCGTGGTCTGCCGGAGTGCCCTGTGGTCTGGACCAAAGAGATCTGCCCTCAGGGCAGGCCAAAGACAGATAACCCAGGGTCTCAGCTCCTATCAACCCTTCTACATACCGTCCTGCTCTGGGAGGATCCTGACTCTCAACCCCGTTCCCCAGAATCTACACTACTCCACTCCACTTTCCTTTGAAGCTTGGCCCTCACTTCTAAATCCCATCCCTTCTTCCTATTCTGCAGTAGTTCACTGATGCCACAACGTGAACTTCCAACGTCCATTCCTCTAGCATCTAATGGAGAGATCCCCAGTCTGGTACCAATGGGCACCATGGTGCCAGCCAGTACCTTTCCTGGTGGCGCCCACCAGCTGTTTTGAGAAAGCAGTTTCTAATGCAGAGTGGGGATGTCAGGCGTAGAGCCCTGGCCCTGGGTACCCTCCAGTCTCCATTGCAGGAGGTCCCAGTAGCTTCAGTATTTGGCAAAGAGGGGTGACATTCACCCTGTGTCCTCTGTCCCCTACCGGCCCTCTCTCCGCCGTCCTGTGAAGTTGGCTCAACTTCATGTTCATTGCATCTATGACACTGTCTAGCCATCTCATCGTTTGCTGTCCCATCCCCATCTTCTTTGACCTTCGATCTTTCCCAGCATCAGGGTCTTCTCATTGGGTGGCCAAAGTATTTGAGCTTCAGTTTCATTGTCTGGCCTTCCAGGGAACAGTCAGGGTTGATTTCTTTTAGGATTGACTGATTTGATCTCCTTGCAGTCCAAGGGACTCTCAAGAGTCTTCTCAAAAGAATCTATTCTTCGGCGCTCGGCCTTCCTTATAGTCCAACTCTCGCAGCCATACATGACTACTGGGAATACCATTGCTTTGACCATGCGGACTTTTGTTGGCAGGGTGACGTCTCTACTTTTTATCATGCTGTTGAGGTTCGCCATCGCTTTCCTCCCAAGGAGCAGGCGTCTTTTAATTTCATGGCTGCTGTCACAGTCTGCGGTGATCTGGGATCCCAGGAACGTGAAGTCTGTCACTACTTCCACGACTTCCCCTTCTAGTTGCCAAGGAGTGATGGGGCCGGATGCCATGATCTGAGTTTTTTTGATGTTGAGCTTCAAGCCCACTTTTGCGCTCTCCTCTTTTACCCTGAGCAAGAGGCTCCTTAGGTCCTCTTCACTTTCTGCCATTAGAGTGGTATCGTCTGCATATCTGAGGTTGTTGATCTGTTCCCCAGCAATCTTAATTCCCGCTTGTGATTCATCCAGGCCAGCATTTCGCATGATGTACTCTGCATATAAACTAAATAAGCAAGGTGACAATATACATCCTTGTCGTACTCCTTTTCCTATGCGAAACCAATCAGTTGTTCCATATCCGGTTCTAACAGTCGCTTCTTGACCCTTATACAGGTTTCTCAAGAGACATGTGAGGTGGTCTGGTACTCCCATATCTTTAAGGACCTGCTATTGTTTGTTGTGATCCACACAGTCAAAGGCTTTAGCATAGTCAATGAAACAGAAGTAGATGTTTTTCTGCCACAGAGGCACAGGAATAACCTGGCACTCCTCGTGAGAGGGCTGAGTCCCACGAGAGCCTGAGAGGGGTTATGGCAGAGCCGTTGTCCGCGACATTCTCTCGGCCCGCCCTTCCTATCCACCAAACAGCTGATAGACATGGCCATTCAAAGGAGCTGTTCCACTCCCTTTGGAGCTGTTACTGGCTCTGCCACTAAGCCCACATCTACCAGAATACCCAACCCTGGATCCGCAGCATCCAGGGCTGTTTTTGGGCAGGAACGCACAGGAACGGAGTTCCGGCTGGCTCCTGAGTTGGCCACGCCCAGCAGGAACTCATTAGCATAAGAGGCCACACCCAACAGCAGAAACTCATTAGGATTGGCTACATTAGGGGTGTGTGGCCTAACATGCAAATAAGTTCCTGCTACAAAAAAAAAGCCCTGGGTTTTGACAACAAAGTAAACAGAATAAGAAGCAAAAGGTGGGTGTGACTGGATGACCACACTTCTGGTAACATGGGTGTGTGTGGCCTAATATGTCAATGAGCTGTGCCATCAGGGGTGTGGCCTAATATGCTAATGAATTTCTGCTGTTGGGTGTGGCCTATTATGCTAATGAGTTCCTGCTGGGCTTTTTCTACAAAAAAAGCCCTGGCAGCATCAGTATACAAGCGGAAATGCCTATCAAAATCAGGGATTCGTAGCACAGCCGCAGGCTGAGGCACTACTGAGTGCAAGGCCTGGAAGGCAGTGAGATGGCTTGGGGGGGGGGGGGTCCATTCGACACTTGATCGGGTGGTCCTATCCTGGAACAACTGGAGAGGGGCCGTGGCTCAGTGGCAGAACATCTGCTTTGCATGCAAAGGTCCCAGGTCCGATCCCCAGCAACACCTCCAGTTAAAAGGATCACGTAGGAGATGATGTGCGAGACCCCTGCCTGAGATCTTGGAGAGCTGCTTCCAGTCGGAGCAGACAGGTCTGACCTGGGTGGACGAAGGGCCTGATCCGTGTTCCTGTGGGAAGGGCACAGCTTGGGAGGTAAAGAGGGGAAGAAATCTGCAGTAATGGCCTGTCCGGCAAAGCAACGCTGCATTTACTGGTTGTCACTGGGGTGTATGCACAGCTCTGTTGAGGCCACTTTCATGGGTATGGGCTTCAGGTGACCATCGGCTACAGCTAATCCCAGGTATTGTACTTTCCTGAAGACAATGTGGCTCTTTGTTGGGTCAGCCTTAAGACCAGTCCGGTCCAGGGTGTGCAAAACTGTTTCAACAAGAAAAAGATGCCAGGCCGCGGCTGGGCTGCTGTGGCAGCTTCTGGTGTTCTGGGCACTGCCGCAATCCTTTTTTTAAGCCTGAAGGCTAACTAGAAATGGGCAGCCCTTAGTTTGTGTACGAGTATAGCAGCTCAAGGCCAAGGCTAGGTGTCAAAAGGGGTGACTGTATTCAATAACTGATGAAAAAGCATCAGGCCTATCGGGCGGTGCCATGCACTCCAGGAAAGACTGATCACGCCCAAATGGAGCATTTCCTCTGCTTCCTTGGCCACTGTGTCCCACTGCTTATATGTGTTGGGATTTAAATAAAGGCTGTGTTAGAGATCCCAAGTCCCCCTGGGGGGCAGGGAAACCCCCGCCCCAGAGGCCCGTTCTCCGATGCCGCCGGATCGGGCCCTGGGGGGAACTCCACCCCGACGTGCACATCACCCGGAAGTGACGCGGGCACGCTGGGGGCGGGGCCATGGCCACACAAGGGAAAACTCTATGGTTTTCCCTTGTATGGCCGTGGCCCCGCCCCCAGCGTGCCTGGCGTTCTCCCGTCACTACCGGGTGACGTGCGTGCGGTGCGCGCACAAGACACCGGCCGGGAGCCCCCCCACTCCCAGCGAAGATAGACTTGGCAACACTGTGTGCAAAGACAAGAGCCAGACACCATGCTTAATTTTATAAAGTAAACAATTCTAAGTTTACTGAAAATCAAAAGGGAAGGGAACTTTGGATAAAAGAAATACAGAATACATCCTAGCCTCTAAACGTGTATCCTAACTGTTGAATGGCTAAAAACAGAATAATGGCTACTTCTTTTTGCTCAGGACAAAGAGCAGAAGATCTGCAATAAAACTTGTGAATACATGCAGATAAGATAAAAGCATTTCCTATAGAAAAGATGTTGACTGCCCAATAGAAAGGTTACAGGTCATTTAATTTGGATAAACAACTCCCATAAACTTTCCCTGCACAAACTCATCTCTGTTCTAAGTGGTTACAGGTTACACTTACAGTAATGTCTTGTTTAACAATGACATCTAACAGTATCAGTTAACTCTATAATGGCTGGAATGGAAGCAACCTGTAAACTCCAACAATATGGGATCGGGTGCCAAGAGTGACTTATCCAGTTTTCATCAGGATCATGCAGTGAATGCAGCTAGTCTGGGCCAACTGCTGAGGGAACACCCCGCCGGGTCCAGAGGGTGGAATGGTGCGTGGCATCAAACAACCGTTGCTTGGGGCTGTGGAATCAGGATTTGCCGTTCAGCCGCCACAATGCCAGATGCGGCATTTGGATTCTGACCTCAGAGCCCTTGACCACATGGCAGGGTTTTTTTTTTAAACTAAATTCTTGTAGCAATCCCTGCCACAGGAAGTGGCAGCAGCTACAAGCATGAACAGCTTCAAGAGGGAATTGGAGAAACATCTGGAGCAGAGGTCCATTGGTGGCTCTTCGCCACAAGGTATATACAGGGGTCATTTGGTAGAAAAAGAGCTGCAGGAGCTCATTAGCATAACTTATTAGCGTATGCCACACCCCCTGACATCACCGGAAGTGTGCACCAGCCCCTCTGACAGGCAGAAGCACCTGGGATCCATTCTTTCCCCCCTCTCCTTTCCCTTCGCCTCGAAGTCAGGCAAAGGAAAAGGGGAGGGGGAGGATCTCAGGCGCTTCTGCCTGACAGAGGTGCTGGCGTGCTCACAGCCAGCCTGGGTGAATTATAGCATCATAGACTCATAAGAGTGGGAAGGGACCTCCAGGGTCATCTAGTCCATCCCCCTGCACAATGCAGGAAATTCACCAATACCGCCCCACACCCCAGTTTCTGCCTGACAGAGGTGCTGGCGTGCTCACAGCCAGCCTGGGTGAATTATAGCATCATAGACTCATAAGAGTGGGAAGGGACCTCCAGGGTCATCTAGTCCATCCCCCTGCACAATGCAGGAAATTCACCAATACCCCCCCACACCCCAGTGACCCCTGTTCCACGCCCAGAATATGATTTTTAAAAAACCTCCAGGATCACTGGGGGCCAAACTGGCCTGGAGAAAAATTGCTTCCTGGCCCCAAAGTGGCGATCGGAATTTGCCTGGGCATGTAAGAAAGGGCCACAAGAACTAAGCACTGATGCAACCCTTCCTGCTCTACCTCTTGCCTAAGTTCACACAATCAGCATTATGATCCTTTTAAAGTTGAAAGCATGATATAAATGCAAAGGACTATTTGTAAGATTATCTGTAAGACACATGACCAGGACGCATCTCACTTCTGGCAATCACTTGGAGAGACCCTATCACTCAGCTTCCATTGCCCCCACCCCCACCCCACACTGGAATAAGAATATAATATCAGGCCATACCACATTGCAATAAAGCCCCTACAACTGTAT
>NW_015172014.1:1070645-1072464 GCF_001447785.1 Gekko japonicus | reverse complement strand
GAGGGGAGGGGAGGGGGGGCAGCGGCTCTGCAGGCCGTTTTTCAGGCAGGAGAACAGCGGTGGCGGCCATAAATTTTTAAAGAGCCCCTCCCGAGAGCTGGGGGAGCCAGAATGACCTCTCGCGTGTGATATCCGAACGGCAATGCTCGGATATCACACGCGAGAGGTGGAATTTGCCCCTGAGTCCAAGGCCACCACCTTGGCGCTCAGGGTGGTAAGGGAACGTTTCGCCATGTCGTCGCGGGCATCGTCGAGAATAGTGGTGGCGCCGCGGCAGCCATAACTTTTTAAACAGCTCCTATCGAGAGCTGGGGGAGCCAGAATGACCTCTCGCGTGTGATGTCCGAGCGGCAACACTTGGATAGTGAGAGGTGGAATTTGCCCCTATGAGTCCAAGGCCACCACCCCGGGGCTCAGGGAGGCAAGGGAACGTTTCGCCATGCCCCTCCCCTGCGCGCGGGCATTGCCGAGAATAGCGGTGGCGCCACGGCAGCCATAACTTTTTAAACAGCTCCTATCGAGAGCTGGGGGAGCCAGAATGACCTCTCGCGTGTGATGTCCGAGCGGCAACACTTGGATAGTGAGAGGTGGAATTTGCCCCTATGAGTCCCGCACAGGTCTGAGAACAGCAAAAGTGCCAAGCAAAAGTGCTGAGGAAAATATACTGATTTATTTGTAATAATCGTCAGGGTCAGTCGTTTAAGATTGATTAATCAGACTCATCTCTGGAATGTGTCTAGTTCAGTCAAGAAAATGTGCTGATTTATTTGGTACGATAAGAGTCAGAAATAATAGTTATATTAACTTTATATGTCCCTCAGACTCGAGATAACCGAGGAGCGCCCCAGAACACCCCCCCACCCCCCACTGAGGCGAGGGGAGAAAGGAAAGGGGCGGGGCGTGTTCGCTGGCTTCTTGTGACAGACATTTAAGAATAACGAACCGAAGAAGGCGGGTTTCTCACTTGTCCACTGAAGAATGTGGGCGGAACCAAAGGGAAAGCGGTTCCAAGCAGACCTAGCCCCCACCGACCGTACCCGCCCTGTCGATTGACATGAAAACTTGGCCAATCAAGAGTGAGGGGGCGGGTCTTCATAGTCGTGGCTAGCCCTATCAAGGTGGGGTGGGCGTGGTGCCGTCGCGCGGGTTGGCGGGGCGTCCCCGCCCGACCTTTAGCGTCTGAAGAAACTGAGAAGCGTCCTAAAACGCTACGAAGATGTTAACGAAAATATTTTCTTCAGAATTTATTAAATAGTTGTTTAAAAACCTGTTCTAATTCTTACATAGAGAAAAAAAACAAAATAAGAGTTCAAACCAAATGAAAATTGCAATGGTTACATGTCAAAATTGTACTACGTGCATTACTATAAACCATATTGTAATAATATGACGTGACATCTATAAATATAAAACTTTTTCTGAAACACTTTCCACAAGAAAGAGCCTTCCGGTTCCATACCCTTTTCAAAGATGTTAGGGGGATGGGTCTGTGTAATGTGGGGGTGGGGGGGTCGACAAAGCCGCCTCAGGATTGGTTGCAAGAAGCCAGAACGCCGCCGTGATTGGACAAAAAGAGTTGAGAGGGGGGGTGTTCTGGAATCTCGGCTTCGGGTTGGTGGAGAAATACAAGCTGCGATTGGCTAGACGGGGAACCTCTGTTTTCCTTCCCATTGGTCGTCGAGAGGGGAGAAGAGAAACGAAAGCGCGAGAAACGAAAGGGGGGGGGTTGCGGAGGAGGGCGGTGTGGGGTTTTCTTCCCCGCTTCCAATCGCGCCGAGTCTCGGGTTCGAGCGCGGCCGCCCATTGGCCGGGGGAAGAG
>NW_015172014.1:1052427-1069843 GCF_001447785.1 Gekko japonicus | reverse complement strand
GGGGGGGCTGTTCGTGGGCCACTTTGGTGCTGTTGGTGGGCGGGGCGGGGGGGCTGATTCCTGGGTGTGGCATGGACCCTTGGGTGCAGCTCGTGGGCTGTATAGGGTGGGTGACCTAAGGAGGCTGGTGGGAAACTGGGGTGAAGGGAGAGGAGAGGGGAAGGGATTGTCGAGGCCTGGCATGATGGGGGGGGGGGCAGAATGGGGACCTGGTGCCCCTCAGTCTGATCCAGCTGGTCCAGTAGTCAACAGTCCTGGCACTGATGAATGACAAAATATCTTTTACATCTCCAAGCAGGTGGTGAAGATGCAGGGAGAGGAAGGAAGCTGGGTTAGCAGGAGGACTAAGCCATATGAGTGAGAGGTGGGGTCTGGTTTAGTGGCTCTTCCCCCATGGGTGGTGAGTTGAGATGCCCTGCATGGGGGGGGGAGTAGAGAGAGTAGAGCTTCTCCCCCCCAATGTGTTTCTGTGGGTCATGCCATGCCTTTGTAAGGATGAGGCCTGTATTCTTTCTTAGAGCTTAATTGGCAGGGGAGCGATGCTGTGTGAGGACATGGAAGCTCATCGTTTGAATTAAGGCCCTTCTTCCCTGATGTGAAGACAACTGTGTTGCTTTTAATCTGAAGCCTTTCTCGTCTCCCCCTCCCCCCCCCCCCCCCACATCCTTGCATTCTGAAACCTGCGGTTCCTGATAAGGCATTCTCCCTAAAATGAAGTACCTCAGAAAATGCGGTGAGCTCCATTACTCAGTGACCACCCAGCAGGTGGAGATAAATATATCATGGTGTGATGGAGTTGAGTGTTCATTTATTGTGTAAGGAAGTGAGTTAAGGATGCACGGCCTTGTAACCATATCTGTTTGCTCCTTGATTGGCGTGGACACATGCTCCTCCTGCGTCCTGGCTCTTGCTCCCTAGTACAGTTTTAAGCCTCCTGGGGAGGCCTGTGTATTCCAGAGGAAGTGGTGCTGGCTAACTCATTCTTAAAACACTTTCTGTGTTATACCTCTGAGGATGCCAGTCACAGCTGCTGGCGAAACGTCAGGTCCTACAATGCCAAGACCACGGCCATACAACCCGGAAAATCTACAACAGCTAATCATTCTTAAAGGCTTCCATCCGAGTTGCCCTTCTGAGGCACAAAGGCGGAAATGTTGCCGTTTCTGCCGAATAGCAAAAAGTTACGCTTGAATCTTCAAGTGACAGGTGGTGTTAGGTCATGCCTTCACATGTACATTTCCACTCTTTCTCTCATGAGTCAACTGTACGTGGAGGTGGTGATCCCATTTATTCCATATCACAACCCTGTGAGGTCAGTTAGGCTGAGGGCGAATGACTGGCTCAAAACCACTCCGATTACACAGACCCGTCCAATGAGTCTTGAGTCGAGCTGAGATTTGAACCCAACTCCATGGGTAGTGGCTTCCTGCTCTGCTGAACACTCGATCTCTATCAGTTGACGTCTCCTCAGAGAGCTTATTTTTAGTTGTGGCCCAGGCTAGCCTGATCTGGGAAGCTAAACAGGTTCTTATTTTGGATGGGAGACCACCAGGGAAGTCCAGGGCTATGACCCGGAGGAAGACAATGGCAAACCACCTCTGTTGGTCTCCTGCCTTGAAAACCCCAGGAGGGTTTGCCCATAAGTCAGTGGCGACTCGATGGCACGTGAATCTTTCCACCGCCATTCTTAGTTGTGGGAAGACCTGGCTTTCACAGGTAATGTCGGTACCTCCATCAGCACTCCTGACAACAAAGATCTCTAAAGCTGTTCCACCTGATTGACTAGGCAGCTCCTGCTTTTCAGCCTTGGACACTGCAGATTCTCCCCTCACTGGCAGGAGGTCAGAACTGGAGGACTTCCTTTTGAGTGGCCCGTCACTTGTCAGTAATGCCCCCCAGCATAGCAGGAACGATCATGCTTTGTTCATGGTTGTTATTAAGAGAACAGTGGAAAAGTGGCTTCCTCAGATACGGGGGGTGGGGGGAGAGTTAAAATTCTAGAAATGATGTCAAGGAGGACATGTACGATTCTGTAAAACTTGGGTGGGTTGTACATGGAGAGACTGTGTTCATAAACGTCTTCTGTGGTGCCGTAGCAGACCGACAAGCATGCGTCAGTGAGAAGAGGTGGCTCATTGGGTAAGCTCGGGGGAATTTGGTAACCTGACCCAGGCCTCGAGGTGGGGATGGAGGGTATTGTTTTTGACGGCTAATTTTAGACCCCTGACCTCAGAATGGAGTCACACCAGCCAGTACCTTCCATGAGGATGGCCATGAATCAAAGGGACAGGAGCCTCTGAAGGCTAATCTTGGCTCCTAGCTTGGAGCAGGTTATTTTCGGCCTCTTTGCATGCTTTGTGCTGTGGCGTCTTCACAGACTTCTTATGAAATAATTTATGCTTCAGCTTCTAGATTCAAGTCCAGAAGCCCCTTGGGGACTAACAACATCTTCAGGGTCTGTAAGATATGACGCTTTGACTCTCAGAGGCTTGTTGTTCAGTCGCACAGTCAAGTCTGACTCTTTGCGACCCCATGGACCATAGACCCTCAAAATCTTGCTGGTCGCTCGAGTGCGACTGCTGTCAAATTGCTGTTCTACTGTGGACCAGCACGGCTACCTGGTGAAATGATACTTAGGCTTATAACCCATCCTGCCAAACAAAAGTGTCACCAGCAAAGACCCCCCCCCCCAGCACGCACACGCATATACATATGTCGTGTGCCCTGCAATGAGTAAGCCGTGGTAATGAATGCAGGGAAGAACAGTGGTTTGCCAGTGCCAGTCTTGTACTGGGGGGGGCGGGGACACAAACCTAGTTCTGTGGGCACCAGTGATGGGCCTTTGGATTTCCCCAGGTCTGTTAACTGTATCCATGCAGCGGTCTCGCTCTCATTCTGGTCTGCCCTGCTGAGGATTCCATGCTCCCGAAACTGCCCCCCCCCCGACTCCTTGTCTTTGTCTGCTCTGGGGTGCAGCTGCTCAACAGGCTGCCGCTCTTGGTGTGTCTGCTCCAGAGAGCTTGCCGGGCAGTAGGTTGGGCCGAGAGGAAGAGTGCCGCTCTCGCTCAGCCGTAAGTTTGCCTGTGTATGGGAGAGAGGTGGTGGCTTGTAGTTCCACTCCAGAGGAGGAATATGCTAACTCCCAGGAGGAACTATCCACTTCACTCTGCCCAGATTGAGTCTCCACGGCTGCCTCTGCAGAGCCTGCACTGTTCTTTGCCCACTGCAGTCCCATCTCTGGCCTCCTCGGTATCAGCCACCAGTCTACTGATTTTGTGTCTTCTTGAGCCCTCTCAAAGATATTTTCTTGGAATTTTAAAAAATGTCTTAACCGAGAAAGATAAGACAGTTCCAAAGTCAAAGTTTACTGAGTTCCAGGCTGCTGAGTTCTACAAGCAGTCCCTTGTGGAATGGCTGGTGATCGTTCCAGGGTGGATTTTTTTCCCTTTAGTTGGTTGCACTTGTGTTTTCCAGGGAGTAAATGAGAAGAATGTTAACTCTGTGTGATGTAAAGGAATCAGGTTTGGTCTTCTTGCAGGAGTTTGTCGCATTAGTGGCAAGTGGCCGTGTGAGCGGGTATTTCTGGTTATTATCACACTCTACATTTTTATCCCAGTTTTCCTCCAAGGAGCTTGGGGAGGGATGTTTGGTCCTCCGCTTCCTCCTGTGTTGTTTTCACAGCCATGTGAAAGAGGATAGTGTGAGAAAGTGATTGGCTTGAGGTCTCTCAGCTTCATAGCAGAGTGAGGATTAGAATCCAGGTCCCAGTCATTCTAATTGCTGGATCGTGCAAGTCGAGAGTGGTACCAATGTACTCAGCCTGGAGCGCCTCTCAAGCGGTGGCCAAGAGGAACAGGGTTTAAAATACTCAGGAGCTAGAAATGTTTTTCTTTCCATGCACTTAGGCAGAGCTGTGAATGCGCATTCCTGACTGGTGTTGTTGGAACAATATTGTGTGTGTGTGTTTTTTTAAAAAAGCTTTATATATTATGTAAGAGCTAACGGGAGCTGTTTTGTACTGTGAAGTAAACGATCACTTGTGGATTCCTGGGTCCCACACCTGTGGGGCTGCAGATGAACCAGAGCTGGGCTGGAAACTCTTAACACAGCAAAGATCACACACAGCAGTTTTATTTTAGCACCGGCAGTAGAAGCCAGGGGGGCAGATTGGGCGGCTTTGAGGGTGGAGAGTCGGGAGATATAAATGTCCCCGTGTGCTGGCCGAGTGGAACGAAGAAGGGGCTGATCTGGTCCGTGCTGAATGAATGATAAATGAGACGCTCTTTGCTGCCTGGCCCAGAGACACATATAGCCTCCGGCACGGCAGCACTTGAAAGGGGGAAGCTTCCAGCCCTGTGGGCTCCTTGAGAGGGCTGGCGGGGAGAGGTTGTGTTGGCAGAGCTTCCCAGGGTCTTTGATACCACTCGTTCTATCACAGTTGCGGGGGCCTTGCAGGGTGGCGCTTCTCTGGCACCCTCTGCATTGCTGAAATATTAACTTACTGCACGATCTGTTTCTGAGTGTGTGTGTGCAGGGGGGGGGTATGGGGCAGAGTCCGGCCTTTACCCAGCCTGGTTCGTAACCTTTGTAGACGATGGGAGACATGGAGGGTATTGAAGTTTGTGTGCTCTACTTTGGTTGATGGGCTGGAGGCAAAATTTAGACTGTGGCAGGGAGTGCTCAGGCAGTGACAACCTGCCCAGACTGGTGCTCAGTCAAGATCCCGTCGCTTCCATGTGGTCACAGGTGTTGTAGAAGGGGGGTCGGCCAGCCACTGTCCCTCCCTCCAGCCGCAGAGAGCTCTTGAGCTGAGTGGTGGTGTCCTCTCTCCTTTGCCAGGCTCTGTTGCTCCTTCTGCGGCAGACCCGGCCGAGAGGCTGCTTGTGGTGGAAGGGGCAGGGCCCAAGCGGGAAGCCCTGGCTGTTCCCTGGTGGTGGGCAGCTGCCTAGGGAGGCTTCTTCAGCTGTTCCTCTTGGCACCCCTTCTGGACAGGCGGGACATTCTGCCCTGGGCGCGTCACGTTCTGAACTGTGGACACGTTTGTGCCTCCCAGCCTTTTCCTCCCCCCTCGCTCTGCAGTCGGTCACCCTGCAGCTGCCCCTCTTCCCCTGGCAGTGCCGCAGACTGAAGTCCAGTGCTGGTAGCTTTGTGAAGGGAGAAGGGGTGGCTCTTTGCGGCCAAGAATGTGTCCAGAAACGGCCATACCATAGAGACACGGGCTGTGTAGCCCTTCATCCTTTGGGCAAGGTGGTGGGGTAGCAGTACGTTATTGATCTTTGCAGGACTTGCATCGAACAGCACTGAACACCCCCCCCCCCCACAACACTCTCAAATGTTACCTTGCAGTGTTGAGTCACCAAGCCGATCCTCGCTGCAGTCTCTAACAGGTTCTTCCCTGATCTCTGTTTTTGAGCAATCCCAAAAGTTGTCCCTGGTGAAGCGCATGTGCTGCTACCGTTTATCCCAAGGGCTGCACTGCGAAACCAGCCAGGCTCTGGCTCTGCTTACTCCTGACCCTTCCGTCTGTGCGAGGAGCCCCACCTCGCTTTAACTTGGCCATACACTGGGCAGGGCGGTGCTGCTGGCTTTCTCCCCTGGACGGGAAGAAGTGGCCCATGCTCTTCTGCAACAGGAGCAAAACAAGTCTGGCCTGCTTGGGACACACCTGCAAGGTGCCCTGGGTGAGCTCTTTGAAGGTCGACTAGAGTCCTCTGGTCGGTCTGGTAGGGCATGCATTTTAGATGGCCAATAAGACACGGAGCGTGGGAGAAGGGTGTGTGCTTCCTGGAAACCCTCTCCTGAGACAGGAAGGACCCTGTTCTGAATCTGCGTTGTGTTCTCAGCTGTCGTCCCCCTGTTGTGGCACAGGACGTCTCACGCCTTGAGGAACTGGTCCTAAGGGCTGGTGTCTCTAGGATGCTTCCAGGCGTTCCGGTCCAGTTGTACCTGTGCTGTTACTCTGACACACAGGGGTGTCCATTGTTCTGTGTTTTGCTCAGGGTCTGTCCTCTGCAGTGCTGTTTGACACTGGGTACCAGACGTCTTGTCTTCCCAGGGTGCAATAGCTTTATTTTGCCATTGGCCTCAGGCAGCGCTTTGGCCAGTTGCTGTCCGTGGTGTTAAAGTGGTGACAACTCTTGTCTGTTCCTTCCCTCGCAGGGTTTTGTTAAAGATGTTCATGAAGATTCAGTCACGATATCCTTCGAGAACAAGTGAGTACCCACGGGGGAGGCGGCCTGCCAGTCCACACCCCGCCCCTTGTCATTGAGTGCTTGGAGATGAAGGGCGAGTGCGTGCCCTGTGCCATTTTGGTGTAGTGGTTAAGCCAGTTCAGTGTAGTGGCTAAGAGTGGCAGACTCTAATCTGGATAGCTGGGTTTGATTCCCCGCTCCACCTCCACATGAAGCCAGCTGGGTGACCTTGGGTCAGTCACAGTTCTCTCAGAGTTCTCTCAGCCTCACCTGCCTCACAGGCAATGCTCCCTCTAAGCTGTGGAGTCTTGTGAGCAAAAATTCTACTTTGTGCGCTACTGGCATTAAAGCTGTGAGTGAGCGATTTGGCTGCTGCATAAATTAGTTTGCTCCAGAGCCCTCCTTCCTGAGCTAAGGCAAAAATGTGTGAGCCGGAGGCTAAAAAACTGTGAGCTAGCTCACGCTAACTCAGCTTAGAGGGAACACTGCTCACAGGATGTCTGTTGTGGGGAGAGGAAGGGAAGGTGATTGCAAGCTATTCTGAGACTCCTTCGGATAGAGAAGAGTGGGGTGTAAAAACAACAACAACAACAAATGTAGGGCCGAGGCCTGGACATTTGCTTTCAGAGAGCCTCTGGAAGAACTGGGAATGGCTGCTCCTGAGCTCTTAAAAGAAATGGTTCAGGTGCTCAGTCGCTGTGCCAGTTCTGGTCAAACTTAGATGTCCTGGCACAGCACCCCCACCCCACTTAAACCCCCACAAGGTCCTCAGAGT
Source organism: Gekko japonicus (assembly GCF_001447785.1). NCBI lineage: Eukaryota > Metazoa > Chordata > Lepidosauria > Squamata > Gekkonidae > Gekko > Gekko japonicus. Next base: position 1,062,877 of record NW_015172014.1, on the reverse strand, counting down.
GTGACAGGAAACACCTCGTAAGTTGTGTGGTATCTAGAAAGTTCGCAGCCTCTTCAGTTTGAGGCTGACTCTTTAGAAACAGGCTGGCACCTGTCAGTTTGGAACATTTTGAACCCCGAGGGGGCTGTTAGCTGTGTCCCAGTTCCCTGGCTTCCGTTTCCCCTCCTAGTTTACATTCCTCACTTCTGCCTGACTGCTGCTGGAGCTGGGCAGGAAGGGGCCCACGGCCTGGGGCCTCTGTCCTTCTTTTTGGGGAAGTTGCGCCTCGCAGCATCTCCCGCTCCTTGCCAGATCCCATTCCCCTCATGCACAAAGCTGGCTGCTCCCCGGCTGCTGGAACCAGCCAGCTATAGCTGTTCCTCCGGCTTGAGGGAAGCCCCCAGGTGCCTGCCCATCTAACCGTCGTCTGCAGCTGCGGGGCTGGGCTTGATTCACTAGCAGGCGGTGCTGATCCAGACTAGGCAGCTGAGCCCCACCTGTTGTCCTGGCCAGCTGAAGATGATGGGTCTGTGTTGGCTCACTGTGAACGTCCTGCTGCCTGTTGGGATGTTCTTGTAGCCAGCGTAACTTCCATGTGCACGTGCCGATTCCTTCTTCTTGGTCTAGCTGCTGGGAGGCAAACGAGGGTGGCTCTTTCCGTCCTGGCTGCAGGGCTTTTCCTTGTTATTCCTGTTATGAGACAGGCCTTGGGGTGGGGGTGGGGGCACGAGAGGGAAAAGAAGCTGCTGGTCAGGGGTCTTGGCAGGGGCTGCGTGTAACGGCTTCGTGAGCTACAGGTCTCTCCCCCTCTTCCTGCAGGAATCATATGACACTGGGGGGGTGGGGATATGTCAGTGTAGCCTCTACCCCAGTAGTCTTGGGTCTTCCCTCAGGGCCAGTATCTTGGAACTTGTGAGCAGCATTTAAAAAATGTTGCTTCTGGGGGCAAGGGGGGAATGACCTGGCCCAAAACCCTGAATCGACAAGTCAGAAATGGGGAAGTTTTTTTTTTAAAAATGAGCTGCTTGAAAAGGCCCTTCCTCCACAGTTGAAGCACGAAGGAAGCCGGGGGCAACAACTGTGGGGGTAAAGCTCTCCTGGCCTCCTGCCCATGCCGCAGCCAAACCACCGCTCTGTGGCCCCCGGAGTTTCGGGGGCAAGCCTGTCGCTGGTCGAGTTTGTGCGTCAGTCCCTCCCTGGCCTGAGCAGGTGCCTGCTGTGCTGGCATTCTCCCTCCCTGGGCCCTGTTCACTGGAAACCCGCCTGCAGCCATGCCTGCCTGCCTGCTCTTTTGCCGGCACGCTGGCTGCTCTGGAGGCTGTCTTGCAGCACCTTGGTCAGTTCCCTGAGCCATTCCCTGGTCCGTGGGAGCCGGGCTTCCAGCCAGAGGGCCCATGGCACACGCTGTAAGCACCCACAAGGTTCCGTGGAACCCTCGAGATACGTCTCCATTCCTTCTTCAGGTCTCCAAGCCATCCTTCCTGTCTCTCTTTGAGGAAGGTGGCTGGCATCAGTTTCCTTGAGTGGCACACGGGCTCCCTCTCCGTAGCTGCAGGCACCCTCCGGGCCCTGCAGTTCTTGCAGGTTACGTGGTCACCCACTGAATGGTATGCTTAGTCAACTAAAACTTGAAGCTCAAATGACCACTTTTATCCTCACTTGTGGGCCGTTAAACTGTCTTCCACTTCCCTGCCCCAAGTGTCGAGGGAGGGTGCTGCTTTTCAGTTTTATGTTCAGGGCTGGTAAATAGTTTTCCCCTCTGGAAGGGATCACTGTGGCAGCTCTCCCTCTAGCAAATGAAGCTGAGGGAGGAGGAGCCCCTGCTTTGCCTGTGCCGAAGGTCCCAGAGTGAATTCTCAGCATTTCAGACAAAGAGTCTCACAGTTGCTGGGGAGGACCGGGCCGTTCTCTGCCTCGAGACCCTGCAGAGCCACTGCCGGTCCGAGCAGGCAAGACTGAGCTAAATGTACAGGCTGCCTGACTCAGCAAACAGCTTCACGTGACGGTGGTCAGCTAAAGATCTGTGCTGGTACATGCAAGAAGGGTTGTGTTTAAGACTTTTCCCTCTCCTGTGTTTTCCGTAACACGGAGTATTCTAAAGTAGCTGAAAATGCAATCTTAGGCGGCCATTGCTTCTCATAATGGCATGGCCAAGTAGTTTGGGTTCCAGGAAACCAGCGTAAAAATGGTTCCAAGCCTGCCTCTTGGACAAGCCATAGGGGAAGGGAAAGGAGTTTGTACGCCGCTCTGAGACTCTGAGTGAAGGGCGGGGTATGAATCCAATCACTCTCGTCTTCTGTTGAGCCCACACGTGTGATGCTGCCTTCTGATGAATGAGACTCCTGGTCCACCAGCGTCAGTATTGCCTGCTCAGACTGACCGTGGCGCTCCAGCGTCTTGGGCAGGTTCTTACGTTTGCTTCCAGACTTACAAGACCAGGTGCTCTCCGGGTTCCTATTTTGGCTTCCAGTTCCTTGTAGGTCTGGAAACAAAAATGCAAGATCCAAGGCAATTGGTACACATCCGCAGATACCCGTGTGGCCCACGTCTTGAACTCCCGACAGGCCTGAGTCATGCCTGTCATGGTGAATTCACATGGACTCTCTTCAGCTGGCTGAATGCTGCTGAGTCACGAGAGAAGGTGCCGATCTTCCGAGCTGTTGGGGTAGGGCAGATGCATTGTTCCCGCCAAGCAGCCATTCCTAACTGCTGGCTTCTCGGGTATATCACTTAACAAGCAGGGCCCTCTGTGTGCTCACTTGGTCTCACTGTTGTCCAGAGTAACCCTCTGTGCTTTCTCCCAGCTGGCAGCCCGAAAGGCAAATCCCCTTTGGCGATGTGCGGCTGCCCCCACCCCTGGAGTACAGCAAGGAGATTTCCGAAGGGGATGAGGTGGAGGTAAGCAGGGTCTTCCTCGGGAGGTTGGGAGAGGGAGCCATCGGGGTGGCCCTAACTCTGCTCTTTCTCCCTCTTTGTAGGTTTATTCCCGAGCCAACGAGCACGAGCCGTGTGGCTGGTGGTTGGCCAGAGTCCGCATGATGAAAGGAGATGTGAGTTTTTGTGCCCCCCCCCCCCCCAAATCTTCCCTGGCTCACACAGTAGGAAGTGAATGTGCATTCCTCCTCTTTTCACTAGAGTGTGACACCCTGGCCTCTTTGGCCACCGTTCACACAGGGCTTTGGCGCTTGCAGATCAGGATGCAAAATCTAGTCTGGGGTGTTACAGGCAAGCAGTGGTAACAGGTGGGATCCTGCAGCGGCCAAACACATATCAGGTGGCTCAAGAAAGCCCAGCTGCCCACTGTAAGGGGGACAACCTACTCCGAAGGTTCCCCTTGACACAAGCAGTGTGGCTTGCTTAGCAGAAACAGACCCCTCTCAGGCAGAATTCTGCACTGCCCAGTGCGCAGGTTGGAGCAAGAGGAGAATATGGCTGTAATGATTCCATGTTTTGGTGTGTGTGTGTGTGTGTCTTTAAATGTTGAGTTTGACTGCAGTAATGTAAGGAGAGCGATAGGGGGAGATGAGTGTGATGTGACTGGCTGATGACTGAGAGTGTGAGAGGAGAGATGTTTTTATGACAGAGTTCTGTGTGTGAAGTTTGAAGAGACAGCATGGTCTGTGTGACTATGGAATGTTGCTTCTATTCTGTGTGAATAAGGCAAACAGTTTAGTCTGAGTGACTATAAGAACATAAGAGAAGCCAATGTTGGATCAGGCCAAAGGCCCATCCAGTCGAACACTGTCACACAGTGGCCAAAAATACCAGGTGCCCTCAGGAGGTCCAGCAGTGGGGCCAGGACACTACAACCGGGGCGCCCCCCCCATTTGCCCCCCCCCCCCCAAGCACCAAGAATACAGAGCATCACTTGCCCTGGAGTCCTTATCTATACCTTGTGGCTAATACCCACCGATGGACCTCTGCTCCATATGCTGATTCTGTTCTGGGTGAATAAGACAAGGAGACTAGCCTGTTTGGCTGGACAGATATATATAATCTTTCTCTCTCTCTCTCTCATTCATATATATGTGTGTGTGTGTGTGTGTGTGTGTGTGTGTGTGTGTGTGTGTGTGTGAGAGAGAGAGAGAGAGAGAGAGAGAGAGAGAGAGAGAGAGAGAGAGCCTATGCCTGTCAGAGTGAAGTCTGAGTGACTGTTTGTAACACCAAGTTTTGCCAGTTATATTTACAAGTTCTTTTTTTCAGTAACAGTTCGAAATAACCAGAAACCTATTTTGTTCTTTATTAAATAAATCAATTTTTATTTAAAAATCAGAATAGTCTGGAGGGCCACATAGTCCTCTGAAGTGCCCAGACCCTAGGTCATTCTACCAGCAGAGAAAGATTTGGAATTTTTAATTCCAGGTGGCAGCAGAAATCTACCAAGTTTAGGTGCACAAAGCGTGTTTAAAGGTAAAACCGTCTCTCCTATAAGCAAGGACGCCACAATGGCATTTGAGGAGAGATTGGTCTCTGGCCCCAGTACGGTTCAGCGTGGATTTTCCCTTCATGGATGCCATGTGGGTAGTAGAATCTCCTTCCCGTAGAGGCTCTCTTGGCCTTCGGCTCCCTCCCCCTGCTTTTCCATCCCCGGCTTGCTGCCACCACTGTTTCCTTCACCCGGCTTTCTCTTGTAGTTCTACGTCATAGAATACGCCGCTTGCGACGCCATCTACAACGAAATCGTCACCCTGGAGAGACTGCGGCCCGTCAACCCCAGCCAAGTGGCCACGAAAGGCAGCTTCTTCAAATTCACCATCGCAGTACCGGAGGACCTCAAGGAAGCGTGAGCATCGGCAGGCGTTAACAGTCCTAGTTTCATGTGTGTGGTGTGTGAATTGCCTGCCGGATCCACCCGATTTATGGATGGGGCTGAGGCAGGGGCTTGCTCCCCGATGAGCCTGCCCACCAGTTCAGCTGCTCTCCAGAACAGGATTCCCAGCCTGGGGCCGTGGACACCTTCCGTGGGGCCCGCCACCCAGTGTTTTGAGAAAGTGGGCGGGGCCAGGTGGGACTTTTGCCCAGCAGGGGTTTCTGATTGGCAACTGGAGAGATCTGATTGGCTGTGCAGGTTTTTGAAAATTGCTTTAGCGGCAGCTGCAGCCACAGCATAAGGATTTTAGTATTACACAGTATGACAGTAAATGCACAGTATTACATCCGGGCCACAAAAATAACAAGCACAGATACTGGATGAGGGAATATGTTTCCGGGGAGGAGTATATGTGGAAGAGATCTTGGGGTAAGAGTGGACGGTAAACGGAATATGAGCAGTCAGGCAAATTCAGTCTTGGGTTGTATTAAGAGGGCCATAGCAGCGAAATCACAGGAGGCCATAGCCCCTCTGTGTACTGTTTGTTTATTTATTTCGATTTCTATCCCGCCTTGCCTGACAAGCAGGCTCAAGGCGGCGTACAGTAATAATTTACAATACAAACAGATAAAGTTCAACAATAAAATATAAAGTGCAGATTACATACAAACAATAAAGTGCAGATGGCGATCGTTGTAGTTGGCCCCATATGACTGTCCCAAAGAAAGTGCCAGTAATAGATGTTCAGTAGCTCGTTCAGTGGCGGCGCCTAATCGAAGGCCTGGTGGAAGAGCTCCTGGAGTCCTGTGTGCAGTTCTGGAGGCCTCACTTCAAAAAGGATGTGGACAAAATCGAGAGGGTGCAGAGGAGAGCAATGAGGATGATCAGGGGTCTGGAGACTGAGCCCTACGAGGAAAGGCTAAGGGCCCTGGGAATGTTTAGTTTGGAGAAGAGAAGATTGAAGGGGGACATGATTGCTCTCTGTAAATATTTGAAAGTCTGTCATTGGGAGGAGGACAAGGAGCTGTTCCAGTCGGCAGCAGAGGAGAGGACCCGAAGCAACGGGTTTAAATTACATGCCGAAAGGTATTGGCTGGATATTAGGGAACACTTTTTCATGGTCAGAGTGGTTCAAAGGTGGAATCAGCTGCTGAGGGAGGTGGTGAGCTCCCCTTCACTGACAGCTTTCAAGAAGAGGCTGGAGGAATATTTGCCAGAGATGCTTTAGGCTAGTCCTGCATTGGGCAGGGGGCTGGACTAGAAGGTCTGTATGGCCGCTTCCGACTCTGTCATTCTATGATCGTCACTGTGTGCTTGAAGATAAGATGTGTGAATGCAAGAAAATATCTTTAAACAATATGCTCATTTTAAAAGGCATCCTGTTAAGCAGCACTTCTGCCTGGAAGAGTCACTGTTAGATTTGTGCATGACCCCTGTCCCTGACTCTGCCACCATGTGTCAGAATTCCAAAAGTGGCCCCAGGCTGAAAAGGGTTGGGGGTCCCCTCCCTGGTCTAGAGCCCTTCTCTGTCATGGCCCCTCAACTCACGGCCCTTTGCCCGGTGCCCAGTTGGCTTTTCTGGAGGACTCTGCTGAAAATTCCTGGGGGCGGGGGACGTGTCTGCCTAGCCTCCTGTTTGTGTTGCATAGCCTAAAAAAAAAAAATTGTTCTGGCGGTTTTTACTGATATTATTGCAAAGAATATATAAGAGATGTGAAGGCTGCTGTCCTGACCTGGATGGCCGAAACTGGTCAGATCTCGGAAGCTAAGCAGAGTCGGCCCTAGTCAGTACTTGGATGGGAGGCCACCCAAGAAGTCCAGGGGCGTGACACAGAGGCAGGCCACGGCAACCTGCCTCTTTACGTCTCTTGCCTGGGTAACTCTATGGGGATGCCATAAATCAGCTGCAGCTGGATGGCGCTCTCCACCACCATTAAGGTGGCTGCTTGTCTCGTGTCTGCTGATTTTGCCATCTACTGGCAACGTGTATTGTTTTATTGTGGAGACGGGGTCATGCCGCCACAAGTTTATGTGCGGGAGGTGGCAGGATGTGTCAGATCTGCGTGAGCTGAGTTTTGCTTGCCCCGTGTGCCCGTCTCCTGAGGCAGAAGAAGTTCCTTGGCAGGGGCAGCATGGAAATGAGGACTGGGGGGGTGGGGGGAGGTCCAGAGCTTTGCGGGAGGGAACACGATTGCCCTGGGCGGCATTAGCCCCTTCCCAAACTAGCTTCCAAGCCTTTGGCAGATGCCGCTGTTGTTTGGGGCACCTAAAAATGGCCCGACTCTCTTGCTTCCTCACAGCTGCTCGAATGAAAACGTACATAAAGAGTTCAAGAAGGCCGTGGGTGCAAACAGCATCTTCCTCAGCTCCACCAGCAACGAACTAGTCATCCTCGTAAGAACCGTAACCTCTTCTGGGGAGACGGGGGGGGGGGGGGGGGAGGGAGAGAAGGCAATTCTGGCTGAAGAGTCTCAGCTGAAGTTTTGGTCCAACAGTTCTGCAAGGTGGTGGTGGGCGGTTCCTTCCCCTCCCTTGTAACTTGTGCTTGGGAAATCCAGCTCTCCACTGCCCTCTAGTGTCCAGGCTCTATATGGCAATCCAACTTTTAACATACCTTTTTCTTTTCTTTTTTTGAAATCTCCAAATTTCTTGGGAGGGGTTTTGCATATATCAAGTGTCTCATTTTCTGCTGTCCTTTCCCCAGTGCCAAGGATAGCAGTCATTGCTTCCTGGACGCGCACTCACAGCTGAGAGCAACTGTTCCCCCCAGGATGTTCATTTATTGTTTTCATTAATTTTCATTTAAATGAACAGCCTGTTTAAACCAGGCAAAAGCCTGACAACAGGACATCTTCAGTATCTGTCCATTTTCATGACTGCTCCTTTAGCTCTATGATCTCCTGTCCTGGCAAACCTTCTAATTTCCTCTTGTGCTTTGAGTTGGGGCCTAGTTGGTGTGTCCCCCACCCCACCCCGCTTGGGCCTGGTCACTCTGGATTGGCCCCGCCAGGCTTAGGCTTCAAACTGTGGAGGATGGCGGTGGGTCTCACACTTCTGTATTGTCCAGGGCCTGCTTTCAAAGTAACTCCATGCTACTTCCCCCTTCCCAAGAAAAATGCTGGGGTGCCATGTTACACTGGATAGGTTTATTTTCCCGAGGGAAAAGGGGGGGGGACTCAACCCAAAATGTAGCCGTGATCTAAGAGGGTCAAGCTAACAAATAAATTCTTATAAAAATACAAATATTTATTATGGTGTACACATAAATAAAACATACATAAGGTTAAAAGAAATAGTCCAAAGTCTTAGAGCTTATAGCATTCAGAGCTGCTAGTTATACATGTCTAATTGATGGGTAAAACTTTTGACCAATAGACCATACGCGTTTCGGCCCCTTCTGGCCTTCCTCAGTGGTCAATATTCCTATTGTACAATAACACACATCCAGAAATGAATGTATAAACAGTTTGTCTTAGAGCCAGGTGTTGCTTTCTCATATGCTTTGCAGTTGCTAAAAGTTTGTATAATGGGCCATGGATAGTAACTGCACAGATTTTCCAAATTATTTTGGTAACGAATATCCCATGTGTCAGGATGTGTGTCACTTCCATCAAAGGTAGTAGTCAAGTTTATTTCCCCCCCATACATAAGTACGTAGCATTGCTGAGCCACGGACTGTGCTGTGGCGTTTCTCACATCCTGCAGAGGTTAAAGCAGGGCCTCCTCTTCTCCCCTGGCTTTGTAACCCTCCTGCCAGAGAGTCACGAATCACCACTCGAGGGCCGGTGGGGTGGGCGAGGGGAGTCTGTTTTTCCTGCTGGCCAGGAGAGGACAGTTTCCCAACGCCTGTCCTTTTGTCGCAGTCCACAAACGAATCCACCGTCAAGAGGGCATCTCTGCTGGGGGACATGCATCTCCGCAGCATCCGGACCAAGCTGATGCTGATGTCGCGGAACGAGGAAGCCAACAAGCACTTGGAGGTACAAGAGGGCCCCCTCCCCCCCACAGTGCAGCGGTCGGGTGGGGTGCAGGAGAGCGTTAAAGCACCTTGAAGAGCAGAGCCCACGGGTCTCCTGGACGCCAGGGTAGACCTGGAGGGCAGTGCCTGCGTCCCTAGAATCCTGGTTCAGATAGCCAATGCAGGGCATCTTTCTCACCCCACTGCAGGCAAGGATGGCTCACCTCCCGTTGACCCCCTGGGGGGTGGGGGGAGTGAGGTGAAAGGCTCGTGGCTGCTCCTGAGGCTCTGCCGGTTGGTTTTTCCAACAGATGGGGCTTGTTGTGTTGTCTGGGGTGCGCCCCATTCACGCCGTGCGTCTGCCTCTTCCCACAGACAAGCAAGCAGCTGGCCTCAGCCTTCCAGGAGGAGTTCACGGTGCGCGAGGACCTGATGGGCCTGGCCATTGGCACCCACGGGGCCAACATCCAGCAGGCCCGCAAAGTGCTGGGGGTCACCGCCATCGAGCTGGACGAGGAGACCTGCACCTTCCGCATCTACGGGGAGGTGAGGGGCAATCCAGTGAGACTTCTTTTACGGGGGTTTGTGTGAAGTCTGGGCGCTAAGGGAGGTGAGGGCCGGCCTCGTGAGTGGAGCCAGCCTTCCTGTTGGACTGGGCTGGACAGCTGGAGCAGAAGGATGCAGATCTCTGGGATCCGAAAAGATCCAGAGGGTGAGAGACGCCTTGGAAGGGAGCAGGAACGAAGAGGGGGCTGCCTCCAAAGCCAGCAGCCGAACATGAAGGCATCCCCCCCCTCCCCCCCGCGCCCTTCTGTTCCTCCCTAGACCCCGGAAGCCTGCAAGCAGGCCAGAAGCTTCCTGGAGTTCTCCGAAGACTCTGTTCAGGTCCCCCGCAACCTTGTGGGTGAGTGGCGAGGCATCTCCCCCCCCCCCAGGACAAACATGCTGAAGCCCCTCAGCCGCCCCCTGGCAGTGGGGAGCCAGTCCTGGCCTGCATGCACAGCAGGGAAGATGCTGTGCCGAGGACCCAGTGGGGCGGGGGGGCGGGGGGGCGGCAGAGCTGAGCTTCAAGGCAACTTCCAGCCGTGTTTAGGGTTGTGCTAGACTGAAGGGCACGACATAACGTGTGTGAAACCAAGATGGTGAGGGACCGGTTGGCACAGAGGCCAACCCGTGACATGAAACGGTCCCTCTGGCTTCGTTGCACCCGATCCTCGTCCCGGAGACTCCCGGGTTCTCTTGCTTGCCATGCCCCTTCCTGGTGGTAGACCGTTTCCCTCTGGGCAAGTTAGGCGGGGCCTCCAGTTAACCATCGTTGGCCTTGCAACTGTGCCAGTGGTTGGGGTGAGCCCCCCAGGCAAGCAGTGGCCTGAGCTTGACCTTGACGGATCCACCTTTTTTCATCTTTTGCTCTCATTTTGCTGCAGGGAAGGTGATAGGCAAGAACGGCAAAGTCATCCAGGAGATCGTGGACAAGTCAGGCGTTGTCCGGGTGCGGGTGGAAGGCGACAACGACAAGAAGAACCCCAGGGAGGAGGTAAATGGGACAGAAGAGCCTGGGGGCGGTCTCCGGCTGTCCTCTCCACCCCTTGCCCAGCTCCTGAATCCTTGGCCCTCTGCCTTCTTGCCCCCTTCTTGTCCTGATGAGCTGGTCGATGTGCTCTGCTCCCCGGGTAAAGCAGTGTGTGACAGAGACGCTGGGC
>NW_015172014.1:1040901-1052390 GCF_001447785.1 Gekko japonicus | reverse complement strand
CGCCTTGCCAAGGGGCTACGGAGAGTTAACCACACACGGGATACTTTTTCTGGTCTGAAAGAAGAGCCCTGCTGAATCAGGCCAGTGGTCCATCTAGCCTAGCATCCCATCTCACCCAGCAGCCAACCAGTTCCTCTGGGAGTCCATCCGCAGGGCATAGAGGCCAAGGCCTTCCCTGATGTTGCCTCCTGGCTCTGGGATTCAGAGGTTTGTTTCTTCTGGATATGGAGGCTCCCTTTAGTCACCATGGCCAGTAGCCAATGATAGACCTCTCCTCCACGAATCTGTCTTAATCCCCCTTCTAAAGCTTGTAGTTGCTCACTGAGTAAATAAGTTTTCTTTTTGCCCATCCTGAACTCCCTGTATGGGAAAGGGAGAAGAAGCTTGGATCGCTCAGTAGTCACCAAAGGATTTGTTTGCGTTTTGCCTTCCACATCTGTGAGCGAGTGATTTGGCTCCTGCATAAATGAGTTTCCTCTGGAGCCATCCTTCCTGAGCTAAGACAAAAATATGTGTGAGCCGGGGGCTAAAAAACTGTGAGCTAGCTCATGCCAACCCAGCTTAGAGGGAGCCCTGATTGGCGCCCCGTCAAGGGCTGACACAGTCTGCTGCAGCCCATCTTGCGGGAACAGCGCCTCTCTGTCTTGTGCAAAGGGGCTCGTCTGTGTGTGTTCTCTCAGTATCGGACAGTGGGAGGGCCCCATCCCCGTGGACGTTTGTGCTCGAGAGTCCTGTGAGCCAGCTGCTGGACGGCCGAGCTGCGCCCAGTCTGCTGGGGGGGCCCCTTGCCAGTCTCTCTGCTTCTCCCCTAGGGAATGGTTCCGTTCATCTTTGTGGGGACACGGGAGAACATCAGCAATGCCCAGGCGCTCTTGGAGTACCACCTCTCCTACCTCCAGGTGAGGCCGGAGTCCGGCGGTGCTGCTGCTGCTGCTGCTGCTGGTCTCCTCTGCAGCGCCGTCCTTTCTTGGGGTGGGGCTGGTGCAGGATGAGGGGCAGCCGCCACCCCTTCCCTCAGCAGAGGAGTGTTTGGCCATGTGGCGGCCCTGTGGTGGGAAGGCCGGCTGGAGCGGTGGGGAGGGACTGTGTCCTCAACCCTGGCCTCCTCCCTTCCCCCCCACTTGCCAGGAGGTGGAGCAGCTGCGCCTGGAGCGCCTGCAGATCGACGAGCAGCTGCGCCAGATCGGCCTGGGCTTCCGGCCCCTCTCCAGCCGGTCCGACAAGGAGCGGGGCGGCTACACGACTGACGAGAGCACCTCCTCCTCGCTGCACGGCACGCGGACCTACGGGGGCAGCTACGGCGGGCGAGGCCGAGGGCGCAGGGGACCCAACTCCGGCTATGGTGCGGAAGAGGGTAGCGGTGGGCTGCCGGGGGGTCTCCCCAGAAGGGACTCGCAGAGCGAATGGCTCTCGACGGAGGGAAAGGCCACCCCCCAGCCAGAGTCTCTCCAACTCCCCCCCCAGTGACCTCCTGCTTACATTTCTCCCTCCTCCCCCCCCCGGGGCGGGGGCGGGGCCCTGCTCCCGTCCCCCGAGGGGGCAGCAGCAAGTACTCCAGCTCCTCCATCAGTTCAGGTACAGAGCCCGGCCGGCCCGCTGTGGGGGCGGGGGGAGGCATGGCAGTTTCGGGCCAGCCCAAGGCTGGGCGAGGGGCCCGGGAGAGCAGCCCAGCAGCCCCCAGAGAAGCGGCTCTGAGCTGCGGGTTGGGTGAGCCTCTGTGACCACTTCCTCCCTGGCCGCTGGGGGGGGGGAGCTCATCCCTTCTTCCTTACTTTGACCCCCCACCTCCCCCCACCCATAAAACCCCCTCCCCCAGACTCGCTCTGTCTCCGATGGGGTCAACGGGGGCGTGGTTTGCAGAGTGCCCTTGAGTTCCCTCCTCTTCCCTACCCCGTGGCTACTAGCCATGGTGAGGAAAGTGAACCTCAGTGTTCACAGGCAGCCAGGAGGCAGCATCAGGGGAAGGCCTCAGCCTCTGTGCCCCATGGTTGGCCCTCCAGAGGAACTGGTTGGCCTCTGTGTGAGACAGGATGCTGGACTGGATGGGCCTTCACTGGTCTGATCCTACAAGGGTCTTCTCATGTTCTTCTCAGGGGAAGGCCTCGGCCTCTCTGCCCTGTTGCTGGCCCTCCAGAGGACCTGGCTGGCCCCTGTGTGGGATGGGAGGCTGGGCTACGTGGGCCCTCATTGGTCTGACCCAGCAGGGCTCTTCTGAGGGTCTTATCTGGGGAAGGCCTCGGTCTCTGTGCCCTGTCTTTGGCCCTCCAGAGGAACTGGTTGGCCTCTGTGTGAGACAGGATGCTGGACTGGATGGACCCTCCCTGGTCTGATCCAGCAGGGCTCTTCTGGTGTTCTTATCAGGGGAAGGCCTCGGCCTCTCTGCCCTGTTGGTGGTCCTCCACTGGAACTGGTTGGCCAGATTGTGAGGAGAAGGGATTGCTGGACCAGATGGGCCCTCACTGGTCTGATCCAGCAGGGCTGTTCTGATGTTGTTATCCCACATGATCCTCTCCCCTCAGAGGCTGTTGTGGGGTTCTTTTCCCAAGCTTACAGCAAGTGGACTCTTGGCTTATTTTGTTGTGCTAAAAACATTTATATATCTTACAGTGTCAACCAGTGGTTCTCATTGTGAGTTGCAAATCTCCAGTAACATAACTGCAATTCCTGCCCAAAGAAACAAAAAACATTAACAGGAGCAAGGACAAATCTTTGGTCTAGTGTAGCCAGTTTGATGTAGTGGTTCAGCATGGTGGGTTCAAATCTGGAGAACCGGGCTTGATTCCCCCACTCCTCCTCCTCCACAGGCAGCCAGCTGGGTGGCCTTGGGTCAGTCACAGCTCTCTCAGAGCTCTCTCAGCCCCACCGACCTCACAGGGTGTCTGTTGTGGGGAGAGGAAGGGAAAGGAGATTGTCAGCCGCTCTGATAAGTAGTAGCTGTGGTGTCACGTCTGATAAGCAGCAGAAAAGACTTACTGTAAAACTGGCAGTCAATAATTTCTAAAAAATCCAGCAAGCCAGAGTGACATAGTAAAGAGGCGCCAAGAGAGACATATACTGCTGCTGGGTGTGTGTGTGTGAGATAAGATATGCTAAGATAGAAGCAGGTTCAACTCAGACCGCCCCTCGGCAGTCTGCTCGGGCATCAGGGAATGTCCTGGCTCGGTGGGTGGGTCAAGAAGCCGCCTTCCTGCCCCCGTCTGTGTGGCTGGCTGGCTGGCTGGCTAATGCCAGGCCTCTCCCAACACAGTCTTGAAAGATCCTGACAGCAACCCGTACAGCCTGCTGGACAACACCGAAACGGACCAGACGGCAGACACCGATGCCAGCGAGTCGCAGCCTGTCAGCAACCGCCGGCGCCGGTCCCGCCGGCGCCGTACCGATGAAGATGCCACGGTGATGGACGGGGGCCTTGAATCGGACAGCGTGTCCATCAGTGAAAACGGCGTGGGTACGTGGGGGCGGGCAGGATGGGTCTGAGAGGAGGGGACGCTCTGGGTGGAGAAGGGTGTCGGCAAGGGATTGGCCGGCCCTGGCCCCGACCCCTGTGCCTTCCCCTGCCCCCAGCCTCGTGGATCTTCCCAAAGGAAGAGGGTGGCCGGAGGCAAGGCGGTGCCTGGGCGGCCAGGGGCGTGGCGGGCCTGCGGTGCTTGGGTGGCCAGTGGTGCTGGCTGGATCAGCAGGGCCGGGGTCTGACCCTGCTGGGGATCTGGGTAGCTTAATCCAAGGGATGCCGTTTCAGAGGGGCAAGAAAGGCACCTTCCTTGGCTGGGGATTATACAGGAATGGGAAGTATGTAGGCGGGGGGGGGGGGCATTTCGAATGTGTGCATTTCTGGCTGTCGTATCTCCAGAAGGCCAGAGTCGGGCAAGGCTCCATCCAAGCTGTGGAGTCCTGTGGGCAAAAACTCTACTTTGTGAGCTACTGGCATTTAAAGTTGTGAGCGAGCGATTGGCCTACTGCATAAATTAGTCTGCTCTGGAGCCATCCTCCCTGAGCGAAGATGAAAATGTGTGAGCCGGAGGCTAAAAAACTGAGCTAGCTCACACGAACTCAGGTTAGAAGGGAACACTGGTCAGGGGTTGGAAAAACTTTCACCGCGAGGAGATTTTTAGTGTAGAGAACTCAGGGCAGGGGAGCACACTTGATAAGGGTTGATAAGGGTGACGGGGGGGAGCAGGATTGAGCACCATTCTCCCCCCCCCCTGCAGGAAACTAGTTTGGCGGTCAGCCCTCGCCCTTGGGGGGTTTCTGAGGGCGGCCTTGCTAATCCGCAGTAGAGCCTCCAGATTCAAGTCCAGCAGGGCCCGAGAAACCAACCGCATTTGGGTGTGTGCGCGAGTGAGCTTTTGAGAGTTCAAGCTCCCTTCTTTGGAGACGACAGATTTAGGGCACTCCGTAGTTCATGGCATCTGCGACCCTGAAATCTGTTGACAGGCGCTGGCTCAGAACCCTTTAGAGGGGGGTCGATGGTGACTTAGAGAGGAGGGTCCCTGAACCTCCCTGTGCAGAGGCAGTGTATCTCCGAATGCCACTTGCTGGGGGAGGGCTGCTGCCTTCTGCTCTGCATTGTGGGTTTAATGGAAGCGCTGGCAGAGCTCTGCTGCTTCCCGGGGGGCCTGCCTGCCTGCCTTGCTCTCACCCACTAGCCAAGCTTCTCTGCCCTGAGCAGTTGCCTGCTTCGTTTCCTTTGCCAGAGGAAGAATCTAAGCCTCAAAGACGTAACCGAAGCAGGCGCCGGCGTAACCGTGGCAACCGTGTGGATGGCTCCATTAGCCGAGACCGCCAACCCGGTACCGTCTAAAGTTGGGCCTTTTCTTAAAAACTAATTGATATGGGAATTGGGGGTCGCCTCTCTTTCAAAGTCCACAGAGAAGTCCCGCTCCAGTGGCCCCTTGTGCCGTGGTTCGCTTTGGCTTTGCTCGTGACCTGGTCCGTTTTCTTTCTGTCTCCTGCTCTTTGACCCCCCTCCTTCCCCCCCTTCCCCCCCCCCAATCCCACAGTTACGGTAGCAGATTACATTTCCCGAGCAGAGTCTCAGAGCCGTCAGCAGCCCCCACGCAAAGGAAGCCGAGAGAAGTCGGCCGAGGGAGCCGCATCCAACCAGAAGGTGAGCTGGGAGGGAAAGGGAAGCCGCAGTTCCAGAGGGGGAAGCCCCGTGGATGCCGCCGTCTGAGACTCTGGAAGGCTCTGAACAGAAGTGCAGGGGTCCTCGGCCTCTTTGGGCCCATGGCCACCTTTGGGGAGGGGGAGCCAGCCAGAAAACAGCCCACCCGGTGACGTTTCCTGACGCAGCAGCATTTTTAAGGGTCTGCACAGCCAGTCGGAACCCTTGCTGGGGAGGGGCCCCGCCGGCGTCCTGAGGGCTCTCGGAGGGTGCCCGGAGGGGTGTCGGGGAGCCCAGCGGTAGCGTCGTGCTTGTGCCTCTTCTCTTCCAGGGCGAGGCCAGCAGCAAGGCTGTCAACGGCCCTTCGGAGAACGGGGAGCACGCGGCTGCCGCCGGCAGCGAGGAGGGAGCCGCCCTGGTGAACGGGGTGGCCTAAGCACCCTCCTCTTCCTCCTCCTCCTCCGCAGAACGAACCGACCCCTACTTTCCGCCTGCTTGCAACATCTTAAGAGAAATGAAATAAACACCACACCGATCTCTCGTTTAAGAACAAAACCATTATTTAAAACAAAAAACACAAACCAACCCAATCCCAAGGTAATTATCTTGTGCTCGTTAAAAGCTTGCCAAAGATGGAAAACGTTTTTTTCCCACGGCTCTTAACACATCCTTTTGAAGCTTCGGCGGTGGCATCCAGGCCAGGCAGCGGAAACCCCCCTCTTCTTTCTTGCCTGCTTTCCGCCCTCTGTCGAGGTGGGGGCTTCTGACGCTACCTGAGCTCGTGACCCCCCTTCCGGGAGGCGTGGACGGAGTGGGGGGGGGAGGAAAACGGTGACCGACACACGCATCTGTTTTTGGTGACGTGACCTTTTTTTTTGCTTTGAAACAAATGAGAGGGGGAAAAAAATAACCGGCTGTTCAAACTGGAGACAGGAGAGGGGGAGAGAAACCTGTGCCTTCTGATAACGCAGACACACGCACCCTAGCACAGAATGCTCTTGTGGGGGTTTTTTTTTTGTTCCTTTACTCTTCGACTAGTTTAAAATCGAAGGCAAGGAGTCCGTCATGTGCAGAGGGAAGGCGGGAGAGCTGCCCCCACCCCAAGTGCGGAGGCTTCTGTGGCTGTTTTGAGACCCCCCCCCCCCCCCAGCAGCACTGGGCCCTTTGCTGGTGTGACGGGGGTTCTGCGGGGGAGGTGGGAGAAGGGGGAGGGTGTGGAGCTTGGTTTTCTAGGCCACACAGATGTGCGTCTTTTTTCCTTTCTTGAAACACTGTGGAAGACGAAACAGGCTGAGGACAAGCTGACCAGGCGTCGCTCGCCGCCACTTTGGTGGCAGCGGCGGCCAGAAGTTTGTATGTTTGTGCGTGGGGAAAGGGGGGATTTGATCTGTGACGGTCGAGACTATTTATTTTTCACTGTACAGTATTTAAAGAGAATAAAAAACCCAAACTCTTGAAAAAAAACCACCAACCCATCAGGCTGCTTTCTGTCCTGCCCCTCGGGGCCTCTCTCCCCGCCATGTGTGGCCACAGCCCCCCCCCTGGTGTTCCTGAGCCCTGCTGGCCTCTCCTGCAGACACGGCCACCTCCTCTCGTGCAGAAGGCTCTCGGGGCCTCTGGTGCCCACGGAGAAGTGGGCTGTGTTTCCCAGGGGTCCGGCCTGGTTCCCGGAAGGGGGAGGACCGGGAGAGGCAGGCCTTTGGGTGCGCCCAGCTAATTGTGTAGCACTCGGCTGGTCACCAGGCTGCCTGTGCCAAAGTGCCGCTGCCATCTTTCCTCTTGAGGGCTGATGTGAAGCAGCAGAGGGGCAGCTGGGAATTGCGGAGGGGCTGCTCTTTGTGCTTGGCGTGGCATCTCCCGCTCCTGCTACTGTCGTGGGGGGTGGAGGGGGGGAGAGGCCTGCTATGGCAGCTGGGGAGTGGGGGGTGTTCATGGTCACCCACGGGCCCAATGCCTTGCCAGGCACCTGGGCCCTTTCACGTCCCCCTCTCACCAATCCCTCTGACTCCGAGCAGAGGCCAGAACTCAGCAGAGGGCTCCCTGATGCCCCCACTCTGCGGGTGAGGGAGCCTAGGTTCCAGTTTCCACTGGGGTGTGGGGGTGGCGGGGGTCCTCCGTGCCATTTCAGTGCTGCTGCTGGCTCTCCTCAGGGCCTTGGGGCAGACAAGGTCGCTTTGAGAGTCTGATGGGCCTTCTGTCGCCATGCAAATGGGCCATTAGCATTTGGAAGAGCAGGATTCCAGCCCAGAAGCACCTGGGGAGACCCACACAATGCTCCTGGCCTTGAATCTTGCTCTTCTATGTCAGCTGCCCGCCTCAAATTAGCATTTTGGTATCCCCAGGCTTAACTGCATGGTGTCAGTCATTATGGATCATCACGGAGGGGAGGGGAAGGAACTTCGAAGGAAAGCTCCAAACCTCTCCCCCCCCCAGTGACGGCCCCCATGCCGGAGCTTCTTGGCCATGGGGCTCTGGGGCCTCTCTCCAAGGTGGGGGGTGGGGGTGGGGGGTGGGTTGAGACAGGGTGTGGAGGAAGTGTGCATTTTCCCATCCCCCCCCCAATTAAAGCCTCATCTGTCATTTGGTTAGCATCATGATGGTCACATTTCTTGCAGTGCCACTTAGTGTCCGAAGCACCCTGCGTGCATTCCTGTGTGATCCCTCTGGCCCTGCAGGGTCAGCCTTGATTGTCTTCCTGTTGCAGATGATGGCACTGAGGCCTAAGGTCACCGAATGCTGGGCGGTGGGTTTGAACCAGAGACTTTGCTGGTCACTGCTCTTTTGGCTGCCTCACCATCTCCCTCCCTCCCTCCCTCCCTCCCTCTTTCTGACGTGGCTTCGGCCTTTATCTTGACAAGGCCTGATGGGGCAGAGGGGGGAAATGGTGCCCCAAAAATTCCAGGTACCCCAAAAGGAAGAACTTGATTCAGCGAGGCACGAGATGGTGGGCCTTGCTGCCAGTGGATGCAGGGATGGTTCCCCAAAGGACTCGTCAGCCTCTCGATGCCATCCAGGGGGACAGAGCGAGATGGGTCACCGTGTTAGTCCGTCTGGAGCAGTAGAAAAGAACCAGAGTCCAGGAGCGGCTTTAAGAAGACTAACCCAGTTGGTGGCAGGGGAGGAGCTTTCGCGAGTCACGGCTCACTTCTTCAGACCGCCACTGGCCACCTCTTCTGTTAGTCTTTCAGGCGCTCCTGGGCTCTGGCTTTTTCCTGGACGCCAGAGTCAGGAAGCCCTCCAGGGCAACTGCTCTGAGTGTGCAGGGCTCTGCTCTTATTTTCTTGGTTGTTCAGGGGAGGGGGGAAGTCTGACTCATTCCCAGGTGAAGAGGCCATCCTTAAACCTGGCCCCTTCCCGAAGGGGGGGGGGGCTGGGGGGGGGGGGCTAGCTTCGGGGCTTCATTTTTTCAGGAATGGTGCTGGGGCTTAATGTTGTAACATTAGAGAGTCACAGCTCAGATTAACAATTGCAAAGAACCAGAAAAAGCTGTGCTATATGCTATAAAAATATATTGTGATTATTTTAACAATTACAATTGAACAGTGCATTAACAAACGATTATAGCATCGTAGCAAGAAAGGGAGTCCAAGGTGTAGCATTTGAAAGCTAACGAAGTTTTCTGGACTACCAAGTCATTTCGAGAATCTTCCTCTGAACTGGACTGTCTCATATAGTTGTCTCCTGGTAGCCATTTATTGTAGAAAGAAAGTATTTTTTAGAACCAATCAATTCTGTGTGGCTGTTTCTGCGAAAACAGTGATCTCCACAATTTCTACATAATTCCTAAAGTGCAACTATACTTGTAGACGGGCCGTCTGAAAAAGCGAGGTTGAAGCCTTCAATTCTAATTGTTAAAATAGTTAAAATAATCACAATATTTTTATAGCGTATAGCACAGCTTTTTGGGTTCTTTGCAATTGGGGCTTAATGTTGGGCCGCTGCACTGTGTGTGTGTGGGGGGGGGGGCACACTTTCCAAACGTGCTGCAAATGCACTTGGCCTTCCGCCCCGCCCACATCTAGTGCCCAAAGGCCTCCGGACTGCCCCCTTCCCTGGAATCCTACGCTTGAAGTCTCCAGCTGGGCTGTATCGGCCCACAGAAGGTTGGGAACACTGAAAGGCAGTCTACATTAGGGGCTTTGCAGCAGCCTGTAACTTTCAAAATAGGTTCTGGGGCTGAACCAAACCATGCCTGTCAGTACACTCTGGAGGCAGAGTATCTGAGTGACTGACCAGGCCTCAGGCACAGCTCGGAGCTGATCGGCCATCAAAGAATCCACCCAAGAGAGAAGCCGTAGAAATCTTCGGTGCACGGCAAGACTTCAGTCGGGTCACACCTGATGTGCCATCAAAGAATCCCCAAAGAGAAACCATCAAAATGTTCTGCATGGAGAGAGCTTGAGCCACAGACCACAGAGTATACTGAAGAATGCACATGAGAGAAACCGTAGAAATGTTCTCAGCACATAAGATCAAACTTCACAGGTAAGCACACGATGAGGGGGAAAGAATATATGTAGGGGGTTGGACTAGATGACCCTAGAAGTCCCTTCCAGCTCTGGGATTCTATGAATCCTTCCACTGAATCCACACCAGGGAAACTGGTTGGCTGGGTGAGATGGACCCTCACTGGTCTAACCCAGCAGGGCTCTTCTGGTGTTCTTCTCAGGGGAAGGCCTTGGCCTCTGTGCCCTCTTGTTGGCCCTCCAGAGGAACTGGCTGGCCCCTGTGTGAGACGGGAGGCTGGACTAGATGGACCCTCCTTGGTCCGATCCAGCAGGGCTCTCCTGATGTTCTCAGATGACCTCTTCCTGGTGCTGTTCTTTCCAATGGGGGAGGGGTGATTCCCACCAGATGGTGCCACCAGCACCTATCCTGCAGGGGTGCAGAGCAACAGTGCTGTTTGGGCCCTGGCGTTTCTGAACTTCCCTATACCAGCCATTAATTTTTGGTAGCTGCATCCGAACAACTTAGAATTTGATTATTTTTTTTTAGAAAAGTTGGGCAGGGTTTGAAGTCCCAGTGCTCCTTATCTGCCCTGCAGCTATGGTTTGTAGTCATGCAAATATTTATGGTGTCGAAGTAAACCAATGATTGATTTTAAAATTCCTCTTTATGCTGGTGATGTGACGCACTCATTAACAGTTGCTTCTCTAGCAATTAAGCAGTTCTTGAAGCTGATTTGAGTCCTGTGGAAGAGCCTTGGGAAATTAGTAGCGCTAAAGTTTATGGAAGCGATAGTAATATATCAAACCTAGATCATTTTTGCTACTAAATATGATCTCTAAATTGAAAAAATTCTCCACTTGAAAGCCAACTGCACACCACTTGCCTGTTTCAACCTTCTAGACTATCTCTCATCGCCATGCAACCATGTAGGGCCACATCATTATCTTGTAGGAGTTCCCCAGGCTATGACATGCTAACGGAGGAGCTTTCCTGAGGGAGTTCTTTTGCATATGGATTGTCTGTTGAAATTCTAATCTTATCTGTAGTGCTGTTGTCAGATGTAGAGCATTATGTGTTTTTCAGGACAGGACAGTGACATTGTTGGGGAAAGTGTTTAAGGCTTAAAGGAGAAGTTTGCTCCTATCCTTTTTGTAGTGTTGGGGGGGGGGGGGGGGGGGAGATCAAGGGAGCCTTTCCAGGAGGTTCCTCTGGTTGATCAAGGTCCCATCCGCTGGGGCTGCCTGGCCAAAAATGTCCCTTAGGAAGGGACTATTCGCTGTGGGTTTTGTGTGCTTTCTCACTTGGACTCAAGGTGGAATTATGCAGAGTGAAACAATACAGTCCGAGGGGACCAGTGCAAATAGGATCAGGTGGGTAGCTGTGTTGGTCTGAAGCAACAGATCAAAGTTGGGAGTCCCCTGGCCCATCCTGGGAATAAGCACAGGAAAGCTTCTACCCAGAATTAAACTTTGTTGGTCGTAAAGGTGCCACTGGACTCAAACTGTACTCTAATACGAATAGGAATTAGGGCTGTAGAGCCAACCAGAAGGCTCAAAACAGAACTGAAGCCAAGTGTTAAGGGTACATTAAAATGATGCAAAAATTCCATGGGAGGACCCCAGTTTGGCGTGGGGGCTAAGAGCTGCGGGCTCTGACTTGGGAGAACCCGGTTTCATTCCCCACTTCTCCTCCCGGTGCAGCCAGCTGGGGGACCTTGGGTCAGTCATAGCTCTCTCTCTCCGAGCTCCCAGCCCCATATGCCTCCCAGAGTGTCTGTTGTGGGGGGGGAAGCAAGGGCGGGGTATAAGCCGAACTCTTCTCCTCCTCGTTTCAACGAGCGAGCGGCAGCAGTACAGACCACAGTCGAGGATGAACTGTCCAAGTAACTGTGGATCACCTCGGCGCCCTGCCCAGCCTGTTGCTTGCACGGGGGGGG
>NW_015172014.1:1036553-1039655 GCF_001447785.1 Gekko japonicus | reverse complement strand
GGTGGAGTTAGCAAGCCCTGGGCTCTTCTCCCTTGCCTCGGGGTGGGGTGGGGGGGAGTGCTGCGGCTGGCAGGCCCGGGCAAGTCTGGGGGCTCCGGGCCAGGACTTGAAGAACAGGCTGCCGCCTCTGGAATGCGGCCCCGGCCCGCCCAAAGGCGGGGTGGGGGGGCGGAATTAGCTTTCTCTTCCCGCAGGTGAGGCGGTGGCGGGGGCTGCTGCTGCTCTTCTGGCAAGCACTGTGTTTGGCTACTGTGGCCTTGGTGCAACCTGGCAAGCTCCCTGGAGACTGGCCGGAGGTGCCTCTGAAATCTCCCCTTGAAGCCAGGCCTCTGGAGGCTTTTCCAGCAAGGATTCTGGGAGCTGTTTTTGGCCATTAGCCATGATGTCTAAAGGGAGCCTCCCTGTTCAGAGGCAACCAACCTGTGACTGGCAGTTGCTTGGGACCAGCTGAGTGAATGGGGGGGGGGGGACCTGGGTGCTCGGGTCACTCACAGGCCCCTTCAGGCCCACACAGCTGGGCTCCTGCGGGAAGAGAATTGGCTCAAAACTCCCCCCAGCCGCCCGTCTGTTCTGGCTTGGCTGTGCACTTGGGAGCAGTGTTCCCTCTAAGCTGAGTTAGTGTGAGCTAGCTCAGTTTTTTAGCCTCCGGCTCACACATTTTTTGTCTTAGCTCGGGAAGGAGGCTATTCACCCAAAGAGTGATTCACACATGGAATTCACTGCCACAGGAGGTGGCGGCAGCTACAAGCACGGACAGCTTCAAGGGGGCATTAGATAAGCATCTGGAGCAGAGCTCCATCAGTGGCTATGAGCCACAAGGTATAGATAGGAGCTCTCGATCTGGGGCAAGTGAAGCTCTGTGTACTTGGTGCGGGGGGCAGCAGTGGGAGGGCTTCTGGTGTCCTGGCCCCACTGCTGGACCGCCTGAGGGCACCTGCTATTTTTGGCCACTGTGTGACTCAGAGTGTTGAACTGGATGGGCCATTGGCCTGACCCAACATTGGCTTCTCGTATGTTCTTAAGGAGGGTTCTGGAGCAAACTAATTTATGTAGTAGCCAAATTGCTCGCAACTTTTAATGCCAGGAGCTCAAAAAGTAGAATGTTTGCTCACAGGACTCCACAGCTGAGAGGGAGCATTGCTTGGGAGTGTCCCAAAGACCCCATGGCCATGTGCAACAGCCTCTTGTCTATCCCCCTCCCCACCAGGATAAGCCTTTTGGAAAGGGGGAGGGGGCTTATGAAGAGTGTGGCTGGCGTGTACTGGGTGGTAGAACCCCCCCCCCCCCCCCCCCCCGTTCTGTCTCCCCAGCAGCCTGGCCTGCAGCCCACCCCCTATGTTTGGGGTGGCCACGATGCTGCAGCAAGAGGGGGCCGAGCTCCACCCCTTCAGGGACTTCCAGGAGATGCTGGCGACTTACGGGCTGCAGAGTGGGGAGGCGCCCGATGGGGTGGCTTCCCTTCAAGGCCACATCCTCCCCCATCTCTACCAGCCGCTGGGCTTTACCAACATGGCGCATCTTTAATGGCGGAGGCGAGGGCAAGAGCGCGCTCTGGACTGTGGTTTTAATCTGGCTTTGAGACGTGTACAAAGAGAAAGATGGGCCAGAAGCGGGGAAATGAAGGAAAACTGCTGTATATAGTGGTGGTGGGGGGAGGGCTTTGGGGGGCTTCTAGGCCCTGGAACAGTAAGTGGCAGTTAGTCGGATTCTTGGTTCTGCGGGAAAACGGAAGCTCGTTTTGTAACCCTCTTTATTAAAAGATTTCTTAAAATAAAACTTGTTTGTAGAAATTGTGTGCTAGCTGGTTATGTTCGCGCGCGCACACACCCCATGCTCTGAAAAACAGCTACTTTTCTTTTGGAGCTTCCCCACCGCCCACAAGCATGCCCACAATGGGCTGGGTTAATAAGGGAGCTCAGGGGCTCCCTTCAGACAAGCATGCCCCCACCCAGAAGCGCTTCTCTTCATGCAGGGAAACAGTCCCCTGTCCCGTCCCGTCCCCACACACTGCTTTCAGCCCTGTGAAGCTGCTGTTGCACAGGGGTCCCTGAAGCAAGTCGACATGCCTTTATTTTGACCGAAGCAGAGAGCCGCGGTGCCTTTGTTGATCTCCAAGGCCCTCTGGCCCTTGCGGCATGGACCTGGGGGGGGGGACCCCAGAGCTTCTGCTAGAATAAAATGTTCCACGAACATACAATAAGCT
The DNA here is from genome assembly GCF_001447785.1 of Gekko japonicus. Lineage (NCBI taxonomy): Eukaryota > Metazoa > Chordata > Lepidosauria > Squamata > Gekkonidae > Gekko > Gekko japonicus. The sequence goes on along the minus strand of NW_015172014.1, from coordinate 1,037,452 downwards.
GCCTTAGGCATCAATCCATCAAGGTCAGCGGCCTCCCAGTGTCTTGGGCACAAGTCTTTCACAACTGCAGGTGCTGGGGATCTTCTGTACGCCGAACAAATGCTCTACCACTGAGCTGGGGCCCTTTTCTGCACGCACAAACCTGTGCTCCGGTAGCCCAGACCAAAGAGGGCTAAACTAAGCCCCCCCAGGCCTTTCTTTCATCCTCAGAACTGGTGGAGAGACTTGGTTCAGCCAGTGGGGAGCAGTACTCTTTCACCTTATTAACGGGACCGCCTTCCTCTCCTGAAGTTTGGCTCAGGGTCTTTAAACCAGCAGCCTTCCTCCCTGGGGGTCTCCCTCCAAGGGAAGGCCAGGCAACCCCCTCTTCCCCCCAGGCCCTTAGGGGGTGCAACAATCACAGCTGGGATGGAGGTTCTTGGCGGCAGTGGAAGCCAGAGGGGGTGCCTCCAGCTCCAAGATGGACAAGGCAACTGCAGCAAGTGACAGGGGAACGTTTAATAATAAAAAAGTCCTAAAGGGCACACTGACTTCCCAGCAGTCGTCCCCCCCCCCACGCCCGCTAGGGAAATGGGCAGTCCCCCTCCCGGCAGTAGCACTGGCTCAGAAAACTCCCTTCCTGTGGACAGGTTGGGGGCAGCCGGGGCTCCTCTGCCCCTTTCTATTCCTTCTTGCGTTTGTCGACAGGAACATTCCAGTAGTAGAGCAGCTGGGCCGTGATGATGGCGTTGCAGGCCGAGGAGACCACGTAGGTGAGGGCCATCAGAGGGTCCCCCGTCTCCTGGGAACGAGAAAGCAAAAAGGTGGAGGGCTCCCCCTCTGAGGTGGCCTTTGGCGGGGCCCGCTCAGCCCCCTCCCCCAAGACCCCCACTGCTCCTGCAGGTTGCCCTGGACCCAGT
>NW_015172014.1:1032038-1036529 GCF_001447785.1 Gekko japonicus | reverse complement strand
AAATGCTGGCCAGAACAGACGTTAGTGAATCATAAAACTAGGGGTGTGCAAAAAAATATTTTTGGCCTGATTCGGATTCCACCGAATTGGGCAGAATCAAGCTGGCAGAAAGACTCTTGCATGTCAATTTCAGCAGTAACAGAAGTTTGGGGAGTCTTTGGGCCAACCTAATGTCAATTTCAGCCCCATTATATCCTATGGGCCATTTAAGTCAATGGCGAAAGCATAGGGTATATTCTGGGGGCAGGAGGGGAGGGTATCTCCCCAAGATACCCACCAAGTTTCAAGAATATTGGACCAGGGGGTCCAAATCTACCGGCCCCCAAATAGGTTGCCCCTATCCCCTCCATTGTTCTCTATGGTGGGGGGGAAAGTTACATTAAAATCTGAATTGGCCCGCAGCAGCCCGAAAGGGGCCTAAATGGCCATTTTCGGACGAACCGAATGCACATCCCCTACATAGAACCATAAGAGTTAGATGGGATCCCCAGGGTCATCTAGTCCAACCCCCTACACAGTGCAGGAAATTCACAAATCCCTCTCCCCCACAACCCCAGTGACCCCTGCTCCATGACCAGAATGGCTGAGAGTTCTCAAAAATGGTGGTGGCTACAAGCCTAGGCAGCTTCAAGAGGGGATTGGATGAAGATATGCAGCAGAGGTCCACGAGTGGCTGTTAGCCACAAGGTCTAGAGGGAATACTCTGTCTGGGGCAGGGATCCTCTGTCTTCCCTGGTGCTTGGAAGGCAACAGCGGGAGGGCTTTCGGAGTTCTGGCGCCACCGGTGGACCTTCTGATGGCCCCTGGGTTTTGGCCGCCGTGTGACACAGAGCATTGGACTGGATGAACCGCTGGCCTGACCCAACATGGCTTCTCTCCCGTTCACTAAAGAGGACCTGGGCTTGCCTGTTCCCCTTTGCCTCCTCTGCTCCAAGAGCCCCCCCTCCACGGATCCTCCCACTGGTCAAGGTCTGCCTACCTGGATGGAGGTGAAGATCCGGGCCAGGGAGCCGGCAAAGAGCATGAAGGCCGTGACAGCCGAGAGCTGCCCCGTGTGGCCGTTGTGATAGTTGGTGGCTGCCTGCAGGAGCTGTTGGGAAACGAAGAGGCTGAGCTCTTTGGGTGCCAGAAACGGCTCTCGAGGAAGCCAGCCAAGGCATGCTGGCCAGCAGGCCCCCTACCCACCCCGGCAATGGAAAAGGAATGTCTGGAGAAGGGAGCCGGTGAGTCAGGCAAGCTCCTCCCCTGCCCCAAATTTTGTCTGTCTTTAAGGTGCTCCTAGACTCTGGCTCTTTCCCACTGCGGCCACTAGAGTCCAAATCCCGTGATTAAATTCACCCCAGAGAACACCCTGAAAAGGGCTGACCTCTCCTGCTACAGCAGCCTTGGCAGGCACAGAGGCAGGAAAGCCCACCAGAAGGCTCCACGGTGGCCCGAGACTTGGAATTCCTGGCTGTAGCTCAGCGAAAGTCAGGCAGCTGGCGACTCCAGACAGGGCAGCGATGCCAGGGCAGCAGCCCCGGCCCTCAGGGCCTCTCCTGGACAAGCAGAACCGAAATGGGTGGGTGCTTACCCTGCTTATGACAACAGCAGGCATGTTGGAAGCCTGCAGCACGGTAACGACAGACATCGGGCTGAGAGGAGACAGCAGGAAGGAGAGGGCTCCAAAATAGAGGAAGAGGAAGGACAGGCCTGCGGGAGGAAACGGGAGGCATCACACACGTCCTGCCATCCCCCGGAAGAGTCTGTGGGTCCCTCAGCCCCCACTTCCTGGGAGCCACAGAACCGTTGCATCATGGGAAACGATGCGCTAGGCCCATGGGAGTCAACTCCCTTTCTTGCCTTCCTGTTCCCAGCACAAGAGGAAGCGACAGCCAGAACTTGAGCAGCTTCACTGCCTTGTGTGGACGTGCGGGAAATCATTCCTAGAGTTCGGAGTTCTTCAAGGCTTCTAGTCCCCATGGTTACAAGACAAACTTAAAAACACAGGAACAAAGTTTGAGTCCAGGGGCACACCTTTCAGTTTGGTGTAGTGGTTAAGTGTGCGGACTCTAATCTGGGAGAGCCGGGTTTGATTCCCCACACCTCCACTCGCACCTGCTCATGTGACCTTGGGTCAGTCACAAGCTCTGGCACAGCTGTCCTTGAAAAAGAGCAGTTTGTGTCAGAGCTCTCTCAGCCCCACCCCCCTCCCAGGGTGTCTGTTGTGGGGAGGGGAAGGGAAAGGAGTTTGCAAGCCGCTCTGAGACTCCAAGTGAAGGGCAGGGTATAAATCCAATCTCTTCTTCTTCTTCTTCTTTCAGACCAACAAAGTTTGATTCTGGGTAGAAGCTTTTCATGTGCATGCGAAGTGTGCATACACGTGAAAGCTGATTCCCAGAATTAATAAGCTTTGTCGGTCTGAAAAGGTGCCACTGGACTAAAACTTTGTAAAAAAAAAAAAACATGGGGAAAACTTTAGGCAAAACTTCAGCCACCAAAAAGAAGAAACGGAGCAGGTCCCCACCAGAGTCTCGGGTTGGGCACTGCCGGCCCCACCTCAGAGAGTCTTGTCCCATCCCCCTGGCTGTTCTCATATGTCATGAATGGCAGGCCTCCTTCAAGGTGGCGGGGGGGGGGAGGGAGGAAGAGATCTGGGGTCTGTTATTTTGGTTTCTAACTGAAAATGTTAAGTCCTTCTTACCCAACTGAACGCAGATTTCCAGAGAACAGCAAGGAGAGATAAGGAGGCCTTCCTGAATGAACAGTGCAAAGTAATAGAAGAAAACAATAGAATGGGAAGGACTAGAGATCTCTTCAAGAAAATTGGAGAAATCAAGGGAGCGTTCCATGCAAAGCTGGCCATGATAAAGGACAAAAACGGTAGGGACCTAACAGAAGCAGAAGAGATTAGGAAAAGATGGCAAGAATACACAGAAGAACTATACAAGAAAGACCTCGATGTCCTTGACAACCACGACGGTATAATCACTGACCTCGAGCCAGACATCCTGGAATGTGAAGTTAAATGGGCCTTAGAAAGCATTGCTAACAACAAAGCTAGTGGAGGTGATGGTATTCCAGCTGAGCTATTCAAAGTCTTAGAAGATGATGCTGTTAAAGTTCTGCACTCCATTTGCCAGCAAATTTGGAAAACGCAACAGTGGCCACAGGATTGGAAAAGGTCAGTATACATTCCAATCCCAAAGAAGGGCAATGCCAAGGAATGTTCAAACTATCGCACAATTGCACTCATATCACACGCTAGCAAGGTCATGCTCAAGATCCTACAAGCTAGGCTTCAACAGTACGTGGATAGAGAACTACCAGAAGTACAAGCTGGGTTTCGAAGAGGTAGAGGAACTAGAGATCAAATTGCCAACATTCGCTGGATTATGGAGAAAGCAAGAGAGTACCAGAAAAATATCTACTTCTGCTTCATTGACTATGCTAAAGCTTTTGACTGTGTGGATCACAACAAACTATGGCAGGTCCTTAAAGAGATGGGAGTACCAGACCACCTCACATGTCTCTTGAGAAACCTGTATAAGGGCCAAGAAGCGACAGTTAGAACCGGATATGGAACAACTGATTGGTTCAGCATAGGAAAAGGAGTACGACAAGGATGTATATTGTCGCCTTGCTTATTTAATATATATGCAGAGTACATCATGCGAAATGCTGGCCTGGATGAATCACAAGCGGGAATTAAGATTGCTGGGGAAAAGATCAACAACCTCAGATATGCAGATGATACCACTCTAATGGCTGAAAGTGAAAAGGATCTAAAGAGCCTCTTGCTCAGAGTAAAAGAGGAGAGCGCAAAAGTGGGCTTGAAGCTCAACATCAAAAAAACTAAGATCATGGCATCCGGCCCCATCACTCCTTGGCAAATAGAAGGGGAAGCTGTGGAAGTAGTGACAGACTTCACGTTCCTGGGATCCCAGATCACCGCAGACTGTGACTGCAGCCATGAAATTAAAAGACGCCTGCTCCTTGGGAGGAAAGCGATGGCGAACCTAAACAGCATGATAAAAAGTAGAGACATCACCCTGCCAACAAAAGTCCGCATGGTCAAAGCAATGGTATTCCCAGTAGTCATGTATGGCTGTGAGAGTTGGACTATAAGGAAGGCCGAGCGCCGAAGAATAGATTCTTTTGAACTATGGTGCTGGAGAAGACTCTTGAGAGTCCCTTGGACTGCAAGAAGAACAAATCAGTCAATCCTCAAAGAAATCAACCCTGACTGTTCCCTGGAAGGCCAGATAATGAAACTGAAGCTCAAATACTTTGGCCACCAAATGAGAAGGGAGCACTCACTGGAAAAGACCCTGATGCTGGGAAAGATTGAAGGTCAAAGAAGACGGGGACGGCAAAGGATGAGATGGTTAGACAGTGTCATCGATGCAACGAACATGAAATTGAGTCAACTTCGGAGGACGGCGGAAGACAGGAGAGCCTGGCGGGAGATTGTCCATGGGGTCGCGAAGAGTCGGACTCGACTGTGCGACT
>NW_015172014.1:1012688-1032006 GCF_001447785.1 Gekko japonicus | reverse complement strand
ACAGTGGGAGGGCTTCTGGTGTCCTGGCCCCGCTGCTGGACCTCCTGAGGGCACCTGGTACTTTTGGCCACTGTGTGACACAGAGTGTTGGGCTGGAGGGGCCACTGGCCTGATCCAACATTGGCATCTCTTATGTTCTTATGTTTTTCAATGACTAATAGTAAATAAATTATAAACCACCTTCAGCCACGAGGAAAGGCAGGCCATACATGTTTTAATGAACACATGAAAAATAAATACCAACTCTAAACCACACGGGCACCCCCAAGCTGACTCTCCCCCTCGGCCTCCGCACACGGAGATCAGAAGGGCGGCTTCCGGTCTGGCTCCCGCGCATGGCGGATGCTTCCTCGGGTCGCTCCCGAGGGCGCCTCGCCCGCCCGCGGTGGAGGAGGGAATCCGCGCGAGCGGAGACCCGAACGAGCCCCTCAGAAGAGAGGAGCTCGGATCCGGGGGCGCTTTAGGGTGCACTAGGGGGGAGTCGCTCTTTCGGCTGAGAGGTCGGAGAGCGAGGCTCCCGCCATGCCCTGCCCCAATGGACCTTGCTGCGTGAGCGACCCCGAACGGGGTTTAGCGGAGCCACCAGACGTCACCGAGTGATAAAGCGACCATCCGCAAAAGTGGAAAAGAAAAAGAAAAGATCGGCTTAACTGTGAGTTGTCAAAATGCAGAGAAAAAGAACTGAAAATTGTTTCCCCCCCCTCCCAGCGAAAAAGGCGAAGAGGTTAATCCTCCATCCATACAAGCGCAAAAGAAAAGGAGGGGGGGGGATGAATTGAGCGGACAGTGATGTTTTCCTTTGATGTATTTGAAAGCGAGAAGCTTGTCTCTCTGGAGCACATTTTAAGAACTTTTTAAAAGTAAACAAAAAAGAAAAGATGTCGGAGCTGGGCAAAAGTGAGCGGAGAAGAAGGGAGGGACTTCCGTCTGGGCATTTGTTTGTGTGCAAGAGCCGGCTGTTGAATGTTTGGACTGTTTATGGCTGTGAATCCGACGGGAGTTTTGCAAAAAAGATAAGTTGGAATTGTGACAGCGAGAAGTGCCTGATAAGCGCTTATAAGTCAACAATTGCGAGGAGGACCCATAGAGAGTCTGGGAGCGAATATAAAAGCGAAAATGAAATTGATACCATTCTCGAAAATGGGGACCTCCGGGGCATGAAAGGAAGAGGATTTATAGTACATGAACTGAGCGTATTAACAACAACCCAAAGGAGGATCTAACAAGCCGGAAGGAGAAGACAACAGAGGAAGCTCCTCTACCAGCGATAGTAAAAGTACCCAGCACGCAAAGAAGCGGTTCTGAATGTGCACAGAAGAGACCCTTTTTATTAACAGAATCTCAAAGGAACATTACTAACATACTAACAGAGAATACATGTAACAGGACTAAGAAAAGAAGTTTGGCAACACACAGAAGAAGCCCAAGAAGATTAATTGGACATTACTAACAGTTTAATTTACCAGTTTATATATCACTCAGCTTTCTCTTTCTCCCACTGTCTACCCCTCCCTTTTTTCTTTTAAGCGAAATACCTCCCCTTTTTAGGGGAGCCAATAAAACCTTTATTAAAAAAAAAAAGAAGGGCCAGCTGACCTCGCTCCCCCCCCTTCACTTACCGCGTCCCGTGTGGCCCCCAAAATGTTGCACCAGGAACCCTATGGTCACCGTTTGCAGCATGAGGAAGAGGGCCTCACCCCAGGAGCTGGAGGGGAGGAAGGACAGCCGCTGTTTCTGGGCAGCCTGCAAGGGCAGACGCCACGGATACCACCACCACCACCACCCTGCCCAGTTGTCCACTGGAAGCGTCTCTTTCCAGGAAGGGGGCAACCCGGAAGAACCTGGAAGCCCCTGATGGCCGCCCTTCCTCAAGACACCCCTCCCACTCCAGATATCAACAACAAGAGGAGCTACTAAGCAGGCGAGAGGTGCAGCAGGCCTCCCCCCTTGGGGGCCAGGGTTTCTGGTCAGTTGGGACCCCCCCCAAAGGAGAGATCAGGGTTCCCCCAATGTGGTGCCAATGGGCATCTGCCCATACTTCCCTTGGTGACCGCTAAGCTTTTCACCAAGTGAGCTGGGCCCTTGCAAGGCAGGGCTTGTTACTGGCTGCCCTCTTCCAAATTAAAAGGGGTCCCCAGTGGCAGATGAGGAGGGCGGGTGCGCAGCTTCCCTTCCCTTAGCCAGGGGGCGGCTCCGTCCCTCCTTCAGCAGCCCCTTCCTCCCAGGAGCTGTGAGGAGGGAGGTGTTCTGTTTGGCCCCGCCTCCTCAGGCAGCTATTTTGGTTTTGGTCCCGCCTCTTATGGCAGCTCTTTCGGCCTGGAGCTCACCACCCCCTCTCAGTATTCCAAAAGCATCGACAGGCTCGGGAAGGTTGGAGACCCTCACAATAGGTGAGAAGGGTCTGGGGGTGGGGGGAGAGCATGCAAAAACATCCTTTTGCGGCAACTGTGAGCTGCGTGGACAGATGCAGGGAGAGTGCCCTGAGAGAGGGTGGGCAAGAGGGGCCGCTCACCGGGTCTGCGGTCCTGTGGGGCGAGGGGGACTCAGACCCCCGCTTACCTGAAAGGGAAGCCATTAGCGATGCTGTAGGTCATGGTGCCTGTGATGGCCAAGAGCTCCAGCAGGATGGAGTGGAAGCTCAGCCCCTCGGCGCTCTTGGCCCCCGTGATCTTGAAGATCTGGGGCAGCTTCACTGCAGGGCCGGGGGGGGGGGGGGGGGGAGGAAGAGAAGAAACAGAGCAGTGCTGACAGACAACCCCCCCCTTTCCTTCCTTGCTCCGTCTACCTCTGCTCCCACCCAACTGTGAACGTGGTTCATTGGTCTCCTCTAGAGGAGAAAGGGCCTAGGATCCTGTCCCGCAGGCTTTGCCCCAGGGAAGAAATAGCTCTACTCCCATTTCCTGTCCAGCCTCATATCTGAGGATAGGAGCCCCCTGGGGGGACCCCCCCCCGTGCTCAACCTGAAGGAAGGCTCCTGCCCTCCGCCTCTCCCCGTTCACTGGAGACGGGCCTGATTCGCTGCTCCTGGGCTAAGGTAAATCGCTTCCTTCTCTTTGCCTATGAAGGGATAACGTTAAGATGTCGGTGGGGGACCGTGACAGAGTTATTCTCCCCAGGATCTCCAGACATTAAACACTTGGGGCTCAGATGCATCTGGCCTCAGTGCCTGAGGTATATTTTGAACTGCTGGTAGTAGAATTCCTGAAACCGACCATCTTTGTTAAGAAGAACAAAGTCCCTTTTCGTGGTTGCACAACAAAAGAGTTGTTGGGTTTGGGGGGGGGGGGCTTCCAAAGTCACACTTGGTATGAACAACAGGGGAAGGGGGGTCACAAGCACGTTTCCATAAACGGAATGCAGGGAGACTTCCTCAGATATTAGTTTTCCGTGCCCTTCAACTGGGGCAGGTAATTTCCCCTCTCCCTCTGAGCCTCTCAAGTCAGCCCCGAGCCCTGCCGCCGGCCTCTCTAACCAAAGAGGGTTTTCCAGACGCAGTCCAAGTGACTGCTCTGGCAGGGGGACGTTTACGTGCACGTACCCATGAGTGAGCCAGCAACGATTGCAAATCCCAGTCCTTTGCTGATCAGGATTTTGAGGCATGGAACTAAAAGGAATAAAAATGAAAGGGAAAAAATATAACTGGTTCCCACCATGGTTTATCATGGATACTGCATAACTGTTCCTTGATTTTGACTACACAGCAGCCCTTAGGACACAATTCCAGTTTTGCTCCTGTGTAGCCAGCTGGACCACACAGCGCAGCCAAGAAAGAGTAACTCCTTTCTCACGGCTCTCTGGAGGGATGCCAGCCTCCAGGTGGGACCTGGAGATCCCCTGGAATTCCAGTTCATCTCCAGACAAAGAGCTCCTGGAGAAAATGGCTGCTTTGGAGGGTGGGCTCTGGGGCATTGTTCCCCATTGAAGTCCCTGTCCTCCCCACATCTCCAGGAGTTTCCCAGCCTGGATCTAGCAAACCCAACCTCCCCACCCTGCACCAGTAGCTGGCGGGACCTGACAACCTCAGCTCCTCCCTGTGGCAGGACAGGCAGAAATCCAACAGGCTGAGGCTTCGACTGCTGTATGCCTACCTCTCAGGCTGCTCATGAAGAGCAGTGCCACCAGGGGTGGGGCAGAGAGGTGCACCCCCCACCTGCTTCCGCTAGGGAAACACAGAACCCCCACCCGCCCCCCCTTTCTGGTCACAGCTGAAGCCATTGCTCCCTCTAAGCTGTGGAGTCTCGTGAGCAAAAATTCTACTTTGTGAGCTCCTGGCATTAATGCTGTGAGCGAGCGATTTGGCTGCTACATAAATTAGTTTGCTCTGGTGCCCCATCCTTCCTGAGCTGAGAAAAAACATGTGAGCCGGAGGCTAAAAAAACTGTGAGCTGGCTCACACTAACTCAGCTTAGAGGGAACACTGGCTGGAGCCCCACTTCTGCCCCAAACTCGACCTGACATTCAGTGTCGCCTGAAAGGCATGAGCTGGCGGATTCTTGAGGGTGTTTGTTCTCTTGAAGAGTTGGTATAGGGTTGAAACGGGCCCTAAGAACCCACCCTTGCCAGATCTCGGAGGCTAAGCAGGAGGAGACCAGTGTTCTCCTTAAGCTGACTTAGTGTGAGCCAGCTCACAGTCTTTTAGCCTCTGGCTCACACATCTTTGTCTTAGCTCAGGAAGGATGGCTCTCTGCCATGAATCTGTCTAACCCCCTTTTAAACCCATGTATGCCTGTGGCCATCACTACACGCTCTGGCAGTGAATCCCATATTTATTCACTTCCTGTGTAAATATGTTATTTACTTTCGTCCATCCTGAATCTCATCAGTTTTATTGGATGGTGTTCCCTCTAAGCTGAGTTAGTGTGAGCTAGCTCACAATTTTTTAGCCTCCAGCTCACACATTTTTGTCTGGGCTCAAGAAGGAAGACTTCCAGAGCAAAATAATTTATGCAGCAGCCAGATGCCTCGCTCACAACTTTAATGCCAGCAGCTGACAAAGTAGAATTGTTGCTCTCAAGACTCCACACAGCTTAGAGGGAGCCTTGGAGGAGACCACCCAGGAGGAAGGCCACACAGAAGCGGGCACTGGAAAACCACTTCTGCCTTGAAAACCTCATGAGGGGGCCGCCATAAGCCGGGTCAAACCGGAAGGCACGCAATTGTGATTTTAATTATTATTAATGAGTTGCAAGATAAAATTAAACGTTAAAAAAAAGGGGAAGCCTCGGGACACTTCCGCCCAATTCTAACATGGCGGAAAGGGCTACCGCGTCACTTCCACCCGCCACCATCGTGGTCTCCGGCCCACTTGCTTCTCGAGCGCGGAAGTGGCGAGCGCCTTTTTCCGCCTTCACCCAAGATGGCAGCCAACTGCTCTTCTGCACAGCCGGAGGTGTTGCCATAGCGACGGCGCTACGCTCGGCCGCAGGAAGTGGTGGTGGGGGGAAGAGACTCACTATGCAAGAAATTGAAGCGCAGGAACAGCTCGTCGTAGCAGTTTTCGGGAAGGAGATGAGGGACCAGCAGGCCCTTCAGCGCCACCGACGCCATTTTGGCAAGCGAAGAGACACAAGTGGGCGAAGAAACGCCCGCCTCCATCTCGCCACACCCCGCGCTCATGCGCCCTGACAGGTCGCCGAGATCTCTGCGCATGCTCAGAAGCCGTCCGGGCGGACAATTCCACACCCGGCCGCCCACTTTATTTGCAAGTAGGCCGCTTTGTCGGGATACGCATGCGCGCTCTGCATAAAGCGGGTATGGACGTCACCGGGGAGATTGCGCTTGCGCGCTGGGGACGCTGTGAGGCAAGGCCGCCTGGGCGCGTGCGCATTCCGTCTTCCGCTCTGGCCCCTCTCCCCCCCCCCGCTCAGTTTGGCCAAGGAGCAAAATGGCTGCCTCTTCTCAGCAGCCATCTTGGACCACCACCAGCCACAGCCAGGAAGCTCAGCTGCTGTCCACGCTCAGCCGTGGCACGGTGGCCCTGTGTCTCCTCTACTACACCCGCCTGCAGCGAGGACGACGCCTGCGAGAAGCTGCCCGCCGGCATAGGGTTGCCAGGCACCACCGGGCCCAGGCTCGGTCACGCCAACGCTTCGCCTTGCTGTGGCTCTGTCGGGCACTGGCACGAGAAGGCCCGAGCACAGCCGGGTTCTGCCAGGAGACCCGTGGCGGAGGGGGCAGCCTGCCACGCTTGCTACGCGAACGGCGCTTGTGGAGCAAAGCCCGGAGCTCGGCCTTCTGGGAGACCGTGCGAGCCAAAGCATTCAGCCAGTGGGAGTGGGTTGAGAACTTCCGTGTGGCTCCTGGCACCTTCGACTACCTCTGTGCCCAGTTGCGAAACGCCATTCAGCGCCGGGACACTAACATGCGCCGTGCCATCCCAGCTGACGTGCGCCTTGCCATGACCCTCTGGCGCCTGGGAGCCTGCACTGAGTACCGGGCCGTCGAGCAGCTCTTTGGCGTGTCACGCTCCACCGTCTGCAAGATCCTGCGTGACGTCTGCGAAGCTGTTGTGGCCATCCTGACGCCGTTGTACGTGCGTCCTCCTGACCCTGCGGAAGTGGCTGCGGGGAACGGCTTTCCCTTGCCCCAGTTGGCCGGTGTCTTGGGATCCCTCCACATACCCATCCGCGCACCCAACGAAAACGCCGCTGGTTACTACAACCGCCATGGCTGGCATTCTGTGGTGGTGCAGGCGGCGGTGGATTCCCGTGGCTGTTTCTGGGATATCAACGTTGGGTGCCCTGGAAGGGTAACGGAGCCCCAAGTCCTGTGCACGTCTGAGCTGTATCAACGAGCCCAAGAGGGTGACCTGTTCCCAGGAGCGTCCCAGCCCGTCAGGGGAGTCCAGGTGCCTGTCTACCTGCTGGGCAGCCGCTCATACCCTTTCCTCCCTTGGCTCATGCGTCCCTATCGCAACGCCATTCTCACACCAGCCCAGCAGCGCTTCAACGAGTATGCGGCTGCTGCACGGACAGTCGTCGGGGTGGCCTTTGGACGCTTGCGTGGGCGCTGGCGCTGCCTCACCAAGCGCAACGATACCGATGTCTCCTTTCTGCCCACCCTCATTGCCGCCTGCTGCACTCTCCACAATGTCTGTGAGGCCCGGGGCGACGTCTTCCAGTCGGGCTGGATGGAAGACGAAGAAGAGCAGCCGGAGGAACACCCGTTCGAGGACGGCGAGGAGGAAGACGTGGAGGCGGTGGAGATCCGGGACGCGCTGACCTCAGCCCTAAGGGGCTGACTGGAAGAACTAAGGCTACGGGGCCAGTTCGAGCGATGACTTTCAACGGACTTAGGTAGCCGTGGCAGCCTGCCGGTGGCGGAGGTTTGCAGCAGCAGGAAGAGAGGCCTCTGTGGAATGCGAAGGCCTGCCCTTTCCTCTGGGGAGATCACTCCAGGGGGTGGCCATGCTGTCTTGCAGTCCAGCAGGTAGATTTGAACCTGGTAGCGCCTTAGATAAGAGCAGAGGAGAAGTGCTCCCCCTAAGCATTTCTCCCTTGCTCTGTTCAAGCTGACGACACTCTGCACGGTACCTCTGCTTCCGGAGTCCCTTCTCTGCCAGACCCCCACCCCCCCTTCCGACTCGGACGTAGAAGGGCTTGGGGGGGGGCTCCTGGTAGTTCTCTAAGATGCTTCTGGACTCCAGTCTAGCGGTTGCACTTTCCTCCGTCGCGCTGATCCCATTAGAAGCTCGCCTCTTACCTAGTTTGTGTCCCCGACTCCTTGAGGCCAGCACTGCCCCCTGATTCCCCCCCCCCCAGTATAACAAAGGAACTGCAGGTAGAAGACCAACAGCAGGATCCTCGAAATGTCAGGGGGGTTTGGGGGCAGGGGCGCCAGGAGGGGGGGTACAGAGCACTGCCCTGCCAAAGGTTCCGTCCTCAGAGCAGGAGCTGCCCAGTCCACATTTTTTACTTTCTTGCTTTCCTGGGTTAAGTGGAGCCATTCTGACTGGAGCACTGGAGACCGCTAGGGCCTCTGTGCGTGTGCTGACGACCGCTGTTCTAGAACCAGAGCTTGCGGTGTGAGAATTAGGGGAGGGAACGTCTGGACCCCAGCTGGCCCAAGTGTGGCAGTTGTTAATGAAAATAAAAGTTTCCGCTCCTTTAAAGACAAGCTTTAAGATATGTGTGGGCCAGGCAGGATGTGGGGCTAAGAAGCTGGGGAGGGCACAGGGCGGAGGTGTGGGAAGATCCCCCCACTGGGGTGCTGGGTACCTCTCACTGACCCCCCCCCCAGTGATTCCCTTTGTTCTTTATGTTTCGAGATCTCCCTTTGTCCTTAGAGAATTATTTCTTTTCCCAGCTGATGTTGCGTTCTAAAGACTTGAGCTATGAGTTCCCCGTTCAGATCTTCCCTCGGACGCAAACTCATTCAGCAGCCTTAAGCAAACCATTCCTCCAGTTTGGTGTAGTCGTTAGGAGCCAGTTTGGTGTCGTGGTGAAGTGTGCGGACTCTTATCTGGGAGAATCGGGTTGGATTCCCCACTCCTCCACATGCAGCTGCTGGATGACCTTGGGTCAGTCACAAGTTCTCTCAGAGCTGTCCTTGAAAAAGAGCTGCTTCTATCAGAGCTCTCTCAGCCGCACCTCCCTCACAGAGGGTGTCTGTTGTGGGGAGGGGAAGGGAAAGGAGATTTTAAGCCACACTGAGACTCCCTTGGGTAGTGAAGGGGAGGGTATAAATCCAATCTCTTCTTCTTCCTCTCCCAGCCTTTGCCCTTTACCTTGGCCTACCTGACAGGGCTGTGGTAAGGATGCCAACAAAAGACTGTACGCAAAGTGTTCTGACACCCTGAAAGATGGGCATAAAAGCCAGCTATTATTATAGACGATGTTCTATTCATTTTCTGTTTCTTGGCTTGGGAAAAAAAAGGAAGAAACCCTGAATGTGACTTGCAAAAAAGAAATACTCAAAGCCAGAGGTCATCTAGTACAAAATACAATTAAAACCCAGCGTTGTTATAAACAGACAGGTGTGCTAGTAAAGAAAGGCAAGGAGCATTTTTCCAAAATCAACTCTCGAGAGCTTGGGAACAAAACTTAACAGAACAGCAGGCATCATCCGGCTACCTCGGGGAGAGAATTCCAGCCATTTCTCTGCCGCCCCGCCCTCCCACTGTTGACACGTTATCTCTTTATCCCCTTTGGAGAATGTGCCTGCCCTGTTTCAAGGCCTTTGGTGACTTCTCTGCGTAGCTAGTGGATCTCTCTCCCTCTTCCAAGCCCCCCTCCCCATCACCAGAACAGAACAGATGAAGAGCTCTGGATGACCAGTGTTCCCTCTAAACTCAGTTTCTGTGAGCTAGCTCACAGTGTTTTAGCCCCCGGCTCACACATTTTTGTCTTAGCTCAGGAAGGAGGGCCCCAGAGCAGTGTTCCCTCTAAGCTGAGTTAGTGTGAGCTAGCTCAAAGTTTTTTAGCATCCGGCTAACACATTTGTGTCTTAGCTCAAGAAGGAGGGCTCCAGAGCAGTGTTCCCTCTAAGCTGAGTTAGTGTGAGCTAGCTCAAAGTTTTTTAGCCTCCGGCTAACACATTTTTGTCTTAGCTCAGGAAAGATGGCTCCAGAGCAGACTAATTCATGCAGGAACCAAATCGCTCGCTCACACCTTGTAATGCCAGTAGCTCACAAAGCAGAATTTTTGCTCACAGGACTCCACAGCTGAGAGGGAGCCTTGAGCAGCAATTCCGGCCTCTTGTGATTTGCTGAGTCCCACCCAGGGGCACGCCAGCACCGCCCAGTCCTGTTCACATTCACACAGAAGCTCTCCTCAAGTTTGTGCAGCAGGGCTTACTGGCAGGTAAGTGTGCAAAGGATCAGTACCGGCAGCCCTGTGCATGCTTACTTGGGAGTAGACCCCGGTGATCTCGGTAGGACTGACTTCTGTGTAGCCCTGCAACAGGTCAGGCGGTTACACTTGTCCCTTATCTGTCCACTGGAAGGATCAAGCCCATGACAGCCAGAGCGTCTTGTTTATTTCTGAACGGACGGCGGCTTTGGATCGCTTGACGTACACACGATTTCATCTCCCCACCCACCCTCACACACAAAAGCATACATTCTGCTTCCTTTCTTCCCGCAGTTCTTTGAATCGTCAGTCTAAGCAACACATACAAAATCGGGGTGCATTTAGCAGCTGGGGTGCCTGGAGCCAAACGGTATTCCCTGAAGTTATCTTTGCCTCACTGCAAGAGAGGGGCACAGATCCGGTTCTTCCCTCTTCCTTCAGCCAAGGTGACGTTCCGTCGGCTGCTGCGTGCTGCCAAGGCTCCTTAGATGGTTTCATAGCCCACGTGGCTCCGCCTCCGTCCCACCACATAAGCCACGAGGACAACGATGACGAGAACAGCAATAATCACAAACACGATGATGGGCACGAGGATGGAACGTCGCTGCTCCTGACAGACTTCGGCTGAAAGAGGAACAAAGGCGTCAGGGAAAGGGAAGGCGGGTCAAGGGGATGGAAGCTTCCCCTCTGGCTGATGGCTGGGTTTTCAAAATGGCGGCCGTGGGAAGGCCGGTCTGTGCGTGAGGGGGAAAGAGGGGCTGCCAAGCAAGGAGCTGCTGGTGGAGAGGAGAGTCAGTGGTCAAAGACGGGCTTCTGTGATTGGGTTAAAGGTCAGGCCGGGAGCAGGACCTGAGGCCATGGGGGAGAAGTCACAGTTTAGCCGTTGAGATAGACTTGAAGGTTGCCGGGTGGCTTGGGAAGAACGGAGTGACCTCGACCTCTCTGACAGGATGGAGTATTTTCGATGCCGGGATGCGTGTGGAAATCGAAGGCAGAAGAAAAATCCCACAAGTTCTGCGGGGGATTCCAGGAGATGTGTTGAGCGATGGCGAAGCATCAGAGCACCCTGACTTGAACGGCGCAGGCGAGGGCGGCCCTGTCAGATCTCGGAAGCGAAGCAGTACCAGCGCTGCTCAGTATTTGGATGGGAGACCCCCCCCCTCCCCGGGAGGTCCAGGGCTGCTTCACCTCTGAACGTCTCTTGCCTTGAATACCCCACGAGGGGTGGCCGTAAGCTGGCTGTGGCCTGAGGGGGCTTTCTGCCACCACCAAGCATCAGCGCAAGAGACTGCGCACGAGGGGGAAACTCACCCCTTGTGAGTATATGCGGCCTTTCAAAGACGAAGTGGCTAAATCTGCGGATGATACAAAGTTGTTCAGGGTGGTGAAAACCAGTGAGGATTGTGAGGCACTCCAAGGGGATCTGTCAAGGATGGGCGAGTGGGCGTCAACATGGCAAATGGGGTTCAATGTGGCCAAGTGCAAGGTGATGCACATTGGAGCCAAAAATCCTAAATATAAATACACATTGATGGGGTCTGAACTGGCAGAGACTGAGCAAGAGAGAGATCTTGGAGTTGTAGTGGATAACTCACTGAAAATGTCGAGACAGTGTGTGACTGCAATAAAGAAGGCCAATGCTATGCTGGGGATTATTAGGAAGGGTATTGAAAACAGATCAGCCAATATAATAATGCCCCTATATAAATCAATGGTGAGACCTCATTTGGAATACTGTGTGCAGTTCTGGGCACCACACCTTAAAAAAGATATTATAGCTTTGGAAAAAGTGCAGAAAAGGGCAACTCGAATGATAAAAGGGTTGGAACACTTTCCCTATGAGGAAAGGTTAAAGCGCTTAGGGCTCTTTAGCTTGGAGAAAAGACGACTGAGGGGTGACATGATCGAGGTTTATAAGATTATGCATGGGAAAGAGCAGGTAAAGAAAGAGGTACTTTTCTCCCTTTCTCACAATACAAGAACTCGTGGGCACTCCATGAAACTGCAGAGCGGTCGGGTTAGAACGGATAAAAGGAAGTACTTCTTCACCCAAAGAGTGATTAACACATGGAATTCACTGCCACAGGAAGTGGTGGGTGCTACAAGCATGGACAGCTTCAAAAGGGAATTAGATAAGCATATGGAGCAGAGGTCCATCAGTGGCTATTAGCCACAAGGTATAGCTAGGGGCTCTGGGGCAAGTGATGCTCTGTCTTCTTGGTGCTTGGGGGGGGGTCAACAGTGGGAGGGCTTCTAATGTCCTGGCCCCACTGCTGGACCTCCTGATGGCACTGGTATTTCTGGCCACTGTGTGACACAGAGTGTTGGACTGGATGGGCCTTTGGCCTGATCCAACATTGGCGTCTCTTATGTTCTTATGTTCTTATGATGCCGTACGATGGTGGTTGTCTTACCTTCCCCAAATTTCCCATCGTGCAGCTCGAAGGCTTGGACATGTTCGTTCAGGACATGAAGGCGGAAGTCTCCAGCGAGGGTCAGAGTGCGGTTCCGGCACTGGTAGCTGTGTCCGAGGGAGGCCTCAAACTCTTGGAGGGAGGAAGAATCTGCTCCGAAGGATGTCTCTGAGGGGAGAAAGGGAGGCCCTGAGGCACGGCACTCTGGCTTAAAACTCGTCCGCCGGCTGGATTCCAGGCCCCATGGGCAGGCCCCATGGCGCTCCGCTTACCTTTTCCAGCACATCTACCTGTGAATACCTGATTCAGTGCAGGATACAGTCTGCGCAGGGGCCCCCAACGTGGTGCCCATCATGGGCTGCGTGGTGCTTGCTGACACCAGTTCCAGTGCCCACCACGTGTTTTTAGCAAGGCGTTTGATAGGGTTCCCCCCCAGTGAAGCTTATGATTGGCTGTGCGGATTTTAAAAAATGTTTATTTGGCAGCAGCTTCCACTGCAGCACCCCCCCCCACACACACACACACTCTGTTTAATTGGTATCTAAATGACATAATAGCTAGTTTAGAAGGTAGTGAGTATATGGCGCCGGCCATTGGACAACATAAGGTTCCAGTCCTTCTGTCTATGCAGATGACAGGGTCCTTCTGTCCTTAACCAAGACACGCTTGAGGAGACTCCTGATGAAATTGGGTGAGTCGTACTGCAATGGGGAAGGCTTGCGAATAAATTACGCCAAATCAAAAGTTCTGTTTTTCAGGAAACGCCCAAAGAAGTCTACCTGGAGCAGTCTTGGCACTCAGATCAAACAATGCAGCATGTATAAATAATATCTGGGTTTAACCTTTTCGGAAACTCACACCATGAAGAATTTGGGGGCTCTGCTGAAGTTCTACTTTTCTAAGGGAGGAGGCATGGTAGACCCAGTTCTTAAACTGTACGGGAGTAAGAGAATTCCAGCCATGCTATATGGATCAGAGATCTGGGGCTGGGGAGACCAGACATTGTCCTCATTAGAAATAGTACAGAATCATTTTATGAGGCAGATTCTCGCCTTCCCAAGAGGTGTGCCGGTGACACCAGTGAGGGCTGAACTGGGAATTAGCTCGTTGAATGCCAGAGTCAATGTTAGAATTTTATCCTATTGGAGAAAATGTTTAAAACGACCCCAGGATTCCCTGGGGGGTGGGTGGGTTAAGTTTTAGTTTGCTCCTGAACTCCTCTAAGAGATGAGGTGATCATTTGGCTTCAGTTCAATTGAAATTTTCAATTCCTGATGATCTATTAAAGAAAAAAAATCAAGTACGGGAATTGAAGGAATGGGCTTATCGATCAAGATGTGATGACTGGACATTTCCTTGGAATTCCTGCCCCCCTCAGATTTTGTTTTTGTAACTTGGGGGAAGTAGATATAGTACATGATATTCTGAGACGCCTGTGGCATGAAGCTCCTAGGTTAAAGTATATCATCCCCATTATTCTGCCGTGTAATGGACCTTCCGATCTGGATTTGGTCAAATCTTTACTCTCAGACCTTGATCATTATGTCTCTAGTAGAATGGCGTGGTTTGCCTTAGCAACAAGAAAAATTAGACGCCTCAGCGTCTAGTCATGCCGGCCACATGACCATGGAAACGTCTTTGGACAGTGCTGGCTCTTCGCCTTGGAAACGGAGATGAGCACCGCAACCCTAGAGTTGGATTTGACTGGCTTTCGAGCAAGGGAAACCTTTACCTTTACTTTAGAAAGAGTATAGGATTCAGTGTAAGAAACTGATATTTTTATTGCTTACATTATCATTTTATAGTCTGATGTATTTTTTTCTACCCAACTTTGATGTGTTATGTGTATATGGCTCATTTGGCCTTGCGCCTGGGGGTCCCCTCTTAAGAAACTCTCCCAGGAGCTTCCAGGAAATCTCTCAGCCTGGCCCCACACGACAGGGTCATTGTGAGGATCGAGGGTGACCGGTCCTTGCCACAGTCGGTTCGCCCTCTGCACAAAGGAGATTTTTCTGGCCTCCTCTGCACAAAGGAGATTTTTCTGGCCTTGTTGAGGTTCTTCAACCTTTGAGCCTCCATTTAAATGTGCAAAAGGGGCAGAAATGGGGGGAAAGCCGGAATTTAGGATTCTTCCAGAATAGAACGACATCTCCCCCCACCCCATGCACACGGGTGCGCACACGCACACACACAATGTTGAAGCAAAATGGGCAGATTTTTCGGCTCCCCCTGGGAACAGGCAGAGCCGGCATCCAACTCGGAGCCCTAACAACTGGGTGGAGACCAGCAGGGGGGGCCTTGCCCTTAAGCACAGTTCAGCCCCTGAGCTGTTTCTACGGGAGGGCAGGTCACTTAGCTGATGATGCTGGTGACTGAACGTCCAGCAGCCGAGGGCCAAAGGAGAAGCTCATGCCCACCACCCATGGCCAGCCGCCTGCCTCTCTGCGCCCCAATCCTCAGGCTTTTCCCTGGCCTTGGCCTGTATTTATTTCATTTATCACCCACCCTTTCTCATTGAGACTGAAGGCGGATTATGGCATTTAAAAGAAAAAATGCAAGAGGTGCTGTTGGCCCTCCGGAGGACCTGGCTGGCCGCCGCGTGAGGCAGGAGGCTGGACCAGGTGGACTCTTGGTCTGAGCCAGCAGGGCTCTTCCGATGTTCTCAATCTGTCAGCCCAAGACAGCCAACGAACAATGGATTTGGACCGGGATGACTGGATCCGAAGGCCGTGGGAACCACAGACTGCCTTCGCACGGGGTATCGTGGCGTTACAAACGCAGAAGACAAGGCAGTTGAAGCAGGCAGGTACCCAGCCCCGTCCTCGCAGCAGGCGGCAATCGTAACCCAAAAGGCACCCTGACCCTCCTCGACTGTTCTGCGCCGCTACAGTTCTTCTTACCCCTTCTGCTCTACGTGAGTGGCACAAAAGCCTCCTCCTCGTGCCGGGCGTTTCCCCAGGCCAGGCAGAACGTCATCCATCTCGGAGAGGTCTCTCATTTGCAACAAAGGGTGGGGGCGCCTTCGACTCACACCCCCTCCCCCAAAAGAAGCTCACCTGTTGCCTGTAGGAACTGGTAGGTCAGGTTGGCCTGGACTCTGCTCAGGTAAGCCATCCCTTTGGTTTCGTTCTGCAGGAAAGAAATCTGGGTTTCCATACGCGGGACGCTGACCATCAAGTGCTAGGAAGCGAGCAGTGTTGTGAGCTGCCCTCGGAAGAGAGCCTTACCCCCGTGGGGCTGAGCAGCGGAGGAGAGGTGTGCCGATGGCAGGCCCAGTCCAGGAGGAGGAGGAGATTGGATTTCTACCCCTTGCCCTTCACTCAGAGTCTCACTCCTTTCCCTTCCCCTCCCCACAACAGACACCCTGTGAGGTAGGTGGGGCCGAGAGAGACCGCTCTTTTTCAAGGACAGCTCTTGTCAGAACTACGGTTTGCCCAAGGTCATCCAGCAGCTGCGGGTGGAGGAGGCGTGGGGAATCCAACCCGGTTCTCCCAGATTAGAGTCCGCGCACCTCACCACGGCACCAAACTGGCTCCCTGGGGGAAATACAGACAGGCCGGACGTTCAGGGGGAGGAGGGAGAGATACAGGAAGCTGGCTTCTCCTGAATCATCAGTAGACCTGGGTCCTACAAAACTGACCTGGGTCCATCAAGGTCAGTTTTGTCTACTCAGGCTGGCAGTGGCTCTCTCTCCAGGGTCTCGGGCAGAAGAGGTCTTCCACATGCCCTATTGCCTGGCCCTTTTTAACCGGAGATGCCGGGGATTGGACCAGGGACCTTCTGCATGCCAAGCAGAGGCCCTTCCACTGGGTCCTGGCCCTCTCCGTGGGGAATTTGGATTTTAAGCCCCTGGATACATTCAGGGGGCAAAAAATCATGGCGGGGAAACAGCAGCCCCCCTGGGCAACACTGGCCCCGAGAGTCAGGATCCCTGGCAGCCCGAACCCAGGAGGCATTGCTGCTCGGAGTGGCCTGTGCCGAGGGGCGCCGCGCCAGACCTCTGGGCTGAGCCGTGGCAGCCTGCCAAACTGGCCCTTCCAGCTGTGGACTCAGAGCCGCTTCCGAGGCCTCCAGCGAGTGAGTCAGCCTGGACTCCTTCTCTCTCCGCCAGTCAGACGAACTTCCCATGCCCCCGTGCCCGACTCAGCTTCAAGCTGGAATGGTGTTGTGTGTGGGTTTTTTGGGTGGTGGTGGAGCAGGTTTTTGGGTGTGGCCGGGGAGCCTCAGAGGGGAATGGGGGCCGGGGGGGGGTGTTAGATTTTGGTAAGCCCTGATGGGGAAGGAAAGGGGTCGGTTTGCCCCGTGACCCCAGCCTGGATCCACCTCCTCGGAGTCACCCCCTGGACACCCGCCTCCCTGGCGGCAGGCCTCTCAGGCCATTCCATTGCACTGAGTCAGCGTGCCTGTAAAAAACGTCCCCAGACTCTGTGCCAAGAAAGGGGAAGTGTTGCTGCGGAGATGCCGACTAAGCACCTTTGCGCAATTCCCCCCCCCTTTAGAGAATGTCTTTTGCCCGTAGGAGTCCAGCGCTGGATGGTGCCTGGGGGGCCGGGGGAGGGTGAAGAAGTCGTGCAGGGCGTGGGCCTTCACTGGGGCAAGGGAGCTGTCTCCGGCCTGCCTGGTCTGCTGGGGGTTTTCCTCTCATCCTAAGACGTCAGGGCCTCCCGGTGAAAGTGACTGGCAGGGCATTCAAGAGGGACAAGTGGGAGGCACTTCCTACGATACCATGGAGGTGTGGAACTCACTGCCACAAGGTGCAGTGAAGGCCATTAGCTTTCATGACTATGAAAGGCCCCCATGACTGCTGAAAGAAACCTCCATATTGTTATTGCTGGCTGTTATGTTTTGGAAAAGAGAAGAAGAGATTGGATTTATCCCCCATGGCCCTTCACTACCCAAAGGAGTCTCAGAGTGGCTTACAATCGCCTTTCCCTTCCCCTCCCCACAACAGACACCTTGTGAGCAATGCTCCCTCTAAGCTGTGGAGTCTTGTGAGCAGAAATTCTACTTTGTGAGCTCCTGGCATTAAAGCTGTGATCCAGCGATTTGGCTCCTGCATCAGTTAGTTTGCCCCGGAGCCCTCCTTCCTGAGCTGAGGCAAAAATGTGTGAGCCGGAGGCTAAAAAACTGTGAGCTGGCTGACACTAACTCAGCTTAGAGGGAACACAGCCTGTGAGGCAGGTGGGGCTGAGAGACCTCTCTCTCTCGAGAGAACTGCCCTTGAGAGAACAGCTCTGAAAGAACTTATGACTGACCCAAGGTCCCCCCAGCTGGCTGCAAGTGGAGGAGTGGGGAACCAAACCCGGTTCTCCCAGATCAGAGCCCGTGCTCCAACCATGACACCCAACTGGCTCTTGCCATATGGACACATGAAGCCTCCTTGTGCTGAATCAGACCACCAAAGTCCGTCCTGCCTGCACGAGCTGGCAGGGGCTCTCCAGGGTCTCAGGCAGAGAAAGTTCTTTCCCACCACCTCCTAGCTGACCCTATTAGCTGGGGATGCCGGGGATTGAACCCGGGACCTTCTGCCCGCTGAGCAGAGGCTCCGCTACAGAGCCACAGCCCCTCCCCAGAAACCGCGTGTGAAAGGTAAGCAGGCCCACACTTGAAGCTGCCTTCCGTTGAGCCAGGCCCTGGGTCCATCGAAGTCGGTATTGTCTGCTCTGGCTGGCAGCCGCTCTCCAGGGTTTCTCAGGGCCCCTCCCTTGTAACTGGAGGTGCTGCCGGGGATGGACCCTGGGACCTTCTGCCCGCCCAGCAGAGGCTCCGCCCCTGGGCCTCCACGGCCCCTCCCCTCAATAGGCCGTGAGTCTTGTTGGGACAGGTGGGCCAGAAATCTGGTAGGCGAAGAGACGGAAGGAGATGTTCACAGGCGCTGCGGTGGGCCAGGCCGCCGGTGCTCCCCCTGCCCTTCTGGAGGCACCAGCCACTCACGGTCCCATCAGCAGCCGGAGATTCGGCCAAGCCATCCTGGCCGCGCCCCGGTGCCAGCGACCTGGCTGTGGTGGAGTCTGCCCTCTGCTTCCTCCCCGTCTCTCCGGGTACCTTTTTGAAGACGAAGAGGAGGAAGCCCTCCGGGAAGTGCAGCCGGAGCATGGCGGTCTCGTTGGAGCAGGCCCCTGACGCGTGGGTGTGGCTGGGCTGCACCGCAAAGGTGCCCCAGAGCTGGTGGAGGGAGAGAGAGGGAGAGAAGGTCAGAGGCCCCCCTTCCAGGCACAGAGGGCCCTCCCCCCCCCCCCCCCCCCCCGCGTCTCCCTCCCTGCCACCCCCTGCGTCAGCGTCCTTCCTTTGCCCGCCAGCTCTTCCGCAGGCCCCTTCCCGGATGGCACCGCTGCTCTGCCGTGGGTTGCCAGGTCCAGGCTGAGAAAGGGCTGGGGATTTGGGGGTGGAGCCCGGGGAGGGTCGGGTTTGGGGAAGGGACCTCGGTGGGATGTAGAGGCCCACCCTGCCAGGCAGCCGTTTTCTCCGAGGGAACGGCTCTCTACAGCCTGGAAATGAGTTGTAATGCCAGGAAATGTCCAGGCCCCACCTGGAGGCTGGCAACCCCATGTGCTGGGCACTGCATGTGGCATGGGTGGGTGGTGGAGTCCCACGCAGACAAGGGAGCACACTGGTCAGTGACGGGGCAGACATGTGGGCAAAATGTCAGGGGCAGGGGGTCCCGGCGGAAGCCCTGGGCCCCACCCGCTGACCCACTCTGGCCCAGAGCCTGTGGCATCCCAGCCTGAGTGCCCGGCTCCTGGCATCCCTCGCTTGGCCCCGGGTGCCCCTCCCTCCCTCGCTGCTCCGGCTCCCCTCTTGAGCTGTCAACCCGCCCGCCCGCCTCCCGCCCAGTGCTTACCAGTTGCTTGGCCTTGCTGGTGTATTGCACTTGGACCTGGAGACCCGCTTCCAGCCGTAGGCAAATGGTGGACCCGTTCTGGACTGTGTAATTACCCACGGCCACAAGGGGCGTGTCTGTGGGCCTTGGGGCCGTGGTGGTGATGACGGGAGGCGTGGTGTGATTGGTGGGAGGGTGGGGTGTGGTGTGATTGATCGGAGCCGTGGTGTGATTGGCGGGGCGGGGTGTCGTGTGATTGGTGGGGTGGGGTGTGGTGTGATTGGCGGGGCGGGGTG